>NW_020799095.1:98010402-98107960 GCF_003259725.1 Athene cunicularia | reverse complement strand
CCCCCCCCATATTTCATCTGCATTGCATGCATTCATACAACACAAAATAGGATAACCCAAAACTACAGATGAACTGGACCTCTAACAGAGAAAAAAAATATAGCAGATACAGATCATCTTAAAGAGAAGACTATATAGTCATGTTGCTATGATACTCAGGTGTGGAATAGTTAAAAGCTGATCTTAAACTGTCATCAATGGATTTATATGGTTTAGAACAACCTTCAGAACAAGAAGGAGGGTTCACATATTTTCTCTTGATTTATAGGAAACACCTGTTTCCATTAAAATTTCATGTTCACTGAGGAGCAGGTAAGCCAGTACGTTCCACTCTAATTCTTTATGTTAACCTCATAACCCTTGGTCCTAGAAAAGTAATTCTATGTTTAAATGAAAGTTTAGATTCTGCAGTACATTGGTCTTTGGAAAAAATGACTAAAAGTACATAATATTTGAATACATAAGATCTCTGAATGCCCAGAGAGCAACTTTCATAACTGCAAAATCAAGTTTCGAAACCTTATCAGAATTCTATAAAAGAAGGTTCTAGATAAATACCAACAATCAGTGGAATACATGCATACACATATATAAAAAAAAAATCTATGAAATACATACTGTCTTTTCAGCTGATCCATTGATTTTTTTTCTTCTTCAATTCTTGCCTTTACAGCCTTGACAATTGTAGCTTGAAAAAGCTCAGCACCCCTACAGCAGAAGTGGGGGCAGAAGAAAGGAAAAAAGGAGAGGAAACATTAAATGTTTCTAATTTCACTTATGCCAGGTAATCACAGAGAACTCGATGTTCTCTCCGTACATGACCTCATCTTCATAAACCAAGACTAATCCAGGGCCTGAAAGAAATAATCAATTACTCCAGAATGCTAATCTGTTTACAGTCAATCCTTTCAAGATCTGGGGACAAATGCTGTGACCCCTACTCAGCCTAGAAGTTCCACTAGCAGCTGTTCAAGGAATTCAGTTTCCAGTCCTCAAGAACATAAAACATAGGTGGGTTCAAGGCTGAGTTCGGACTTCTTACACATCTCCAGAATTTGGTCTTTATACTCATTTCAACATTATAATCACTTTGTCCCTCTGCCTCAGACCCCTGGAAGTTGTGGGCAAATGTGGCCATGACGAGCATAGCTTCAGCTTCACTTTTAGCTTCTGAACAATACAGTACACAAATCCTTGAGCAAGTTTCTTGTGTGCCAAAAGAATATGGCTTCTAATTCGTTTACGAATGTAACTAACTCATTGATTTGGATGTCCAGATCACATCTTGGCCATTCTTAATCATTTACACATCAGTTCTTGAAGGCTCTCAAAAAGCCTCAAGGTCTCTGTCAAAGAAGTAGTATAGATTTAAAGCCTGCCTTTTGTCAAGAATTCAGTAAGAATTACTATAGTTTCAGAAGTTTACTTCTAATTAATTTTTCAACCATGTGTTCTGCGAGATTAAATATTTTTCCATGCAATATGCAGGATAACCACACTACAATTTTTCAAAGGAATACAATCAAGACTGGCCATCATTATTGTCCCGAACTATGGTAAAATACAACAAAGAAGGACATGTTCTCCTTAGAAACCTGATCACTCCTAATTTCTATTGGACAATTCAAAACTGTCACTGGATCCTCATTGCTATTGTTTGAATCACAATTTAATCTTATATAGGTGAGGCATTTGTATTTCACAATATTAACTTTAACTAGAGGACAGGGCCAGACCATGCTGTCTGACCTTCTCCATTGTCCATGTAAATTCAAAGCTTGGATTTCAGCAAGGCAAGCAGAAAAAAAAAAAAAAAAAAAAAAAAAAAAAAATTACATCACTATACATTTCCCTTTTTCCTGTAATATCTTGGCACTTCCTGGTCATTAATACATTTATCTTTACAAAGCTCATGACATAGGCCAGTATGTCTCCACTTCTGCTGCTGGAGAAGTCAAGCCTGAGTAGGTTCAGTAACTCACCAAAAGACACAAAGCTGGAAGTAGGAACCAAATATGTTTCTTTCAATCCAGCCCAGTGCCATTTATGTGAGCCTGCTCTTTCATTCTGGATGCAAACTTGCCAATTTATGAGGGATTTTGATACTCATGTTTTTTTCACTGTGAACAGTGTACAAAAAAATCAAAAAAAAGGTGGTATCCAGCAATCTTGGGCATCAGTATTGAAATTCATCCCAAAGCAAAAGTCTGAGAGAGGCCTTATAGGATGGAGGTATACAGCTAAACTTGTCCCTGTTTTAAAGTAATCCCTGGGGGGGGAACAAGAAGAAGATTTAAAAAAATACTTCCTTTCAGGACATGAAAACTAAATTTTGCCCTCAAACACAGAAATCAATGTCCATATGTTTTTCAGGGGAGGGGGGAAAGCCACAGTACATTTAATCCAATATTGACAAAAGTAATTCCTTAGGAATCTTACTGAAATTAAAACCAGAATTTAATTCCTGATCAGCCTTCTTATTAAAAAACAGAAGAATGGTTGTGCTAGTGATAGCTATGAGTGGGTGCTTGTGGGAAAGTAAGTCACAGGCCCAAAGAAGGTGATACTTCCTTGCCACACCTAGTCAGTGTTCAGTGATGTGACACTTCCGAGTGTCTTCCTGACAGTCTTCCTGAACCAGACGTCATAACTCTCCTTTATTTTCCCTCGTGTGACATTTTTGGAGTCATGATTTCTAAGGCCTATTGTCTCAAACAAGCTCTGATAGCAGAATATTTTCTTTCCAAGGCTTAGTAACTCTGGCATCTGCTCTCATACGTATTGATGTATACATATTGATTCTTCTTCACTGCGAGGGTGGTGAGGCACTGGAACAGGTTTCCCAGAGAAGCTGTGGCTGCTCCCTCCCTGGCAGTGTTCAAGGCCAGGTTGGACGGGGCTTTGAGCAGCCTGGTCTGGTGGAAGGTGTCCCTGCCCATGGCAGGGGGTTGGAACTAGGTGATCTTTAAGGTCCCTTCTAACCCAAACCATTCTGTGATTCTATGGTTCTATGATCTTATGTTGAAAGAATGCTGCAACACACACCAACTTTCATAGCTATTAATAAGTGCTATGAGAGCAGCACATGATGTTTGGTAGGAAAGATGGTTTAATTTCTATGAGATTCTCAATTAATTTGTTTTCTCATGTGTGCTTTTGTCAGATTTGGGTTTGCAATTATGAATTTAGCATGGATTGTTTAAACCAGTGTTAAAGGACTTTTGGTACTACCTATTGTAAACAAATAAGTACCATAGCCATGAGAGACTTGAACTGTTTCATTTCATTTTTAAAAACTTACCTTGATGCTAAGATCTGAGAAGCTTTTATATCTGCAACCACATGCAGGAAGTAGTAACTCATGAAGACTCTTCTTTGCAGCAGCAGGAAAGCAAAACATATACTGTCCCAAATGATTCCTGCTTCTCCACTGGGCAGTTTACAATCTAGATTGTTGGTTGCTGGAAAAAAGACACCATCAGCATAAGGACTACTGTATTAAGTGTTCTTTTATAATGTTCAATCAATTAAGTAATCTTAGCCTTTAAAATTATTTGAATTGAGGTAATTTAATTAGATTTTTCTTAAGAAAACTGACTTGAATTTCCATTTGAAGAATACCGTATTTTACAGCAAACTGAAGAGTTTCCAATAATGTGATATTCCATGAAAACTGAGAATTCACCAGAAGTGAAACATTTGCAAACAAATTCATCCTATCCTAATAAGTACTTGAAAACAAAGAATGGAAAAAAAGTAAGTTTTGCTAGCCTGAAATATCTGATTTCAGTATTTTCTGAAATGGCAAGATTCAATTATTTTTTTCATTTCAAAGTGACTTTTTGTCTTATTTTTCTTTTAAGAACACTGTCAACATGAGAAAGAAGTGTTTTATTTTTGTCAAAATTATTTTTTGACTGTCACCACTTAATTTTTTTTTCCTCTCCAGAACTCAGTTCAATGTTTCTTCCCATTGCATAAGAGAAAAAAAAAAATAAATGAAGCCACAAAACTACTTCCTTTGGGGTAGGAGGAGACAGGCAGAGAGGAAATCCCATTCCTTCCTAGATTTTGGCTTGGGTTCTTTCTTCCTTTCTTTCTTTCTTTATTCTCTAAAACACAGTTCTCTTGGGGATATTAAAAAATTAAAACTGGGTTTTGTGGAGCTAGACAATAAACTAAATGGCCTATGCTGCCCTGTAGAAGGGAGGAGAAGGACTCAAGGGACAGACTTTGCCTTGAAACTGGCTTTACAGTCAAGCAAGCCAGTCTATAAGGTCTGGAAAGTCAAACTCCAAGAGCTTCAAAGCCTGCTATGCCCATCCCCTGGGGAGTCAGAAACCTGTATCTAAATTTCTGTTGCTGCTCAAAAAGTTTTGGATACACAAGAACTACTGGGCACCATTTATCTTATGAATTTGCATCTTTGTATTCCTTTCTTTTCCCCTACTCCCCAATTATCTATTAGGATCAGACGTGGAGACAGGAACTCAGAACTTTGATGCAGACTCACTAGGATGAAACAGTTCTTTAAATTCGGCAAAAATGACTGAAAAAAATCAGGCATTTTCAAACCATCTGTCCAGGGTGTCAGGACAAAGTGGAGCCAAATTAATAGTTCACTGAGAGGTGAAATGTCTTGCTTCGTTCCTCCCTTCTCTCATCTCCATCCACATACACTATCGACTCCTTCCCTGTTATCATCACAAACATGAAAGTAATTGCAAAACAAATTGCCTAAACTCACTATGCCTGAAAAAAAATTACCACTTTTATGCTGGTTTAGCCTCTTGCCATTTCAGTGAACTGAACTGGTTTACCCTTTGAGTAACTGAACGTAACACCTGACACGCTGGGAGGAGAGGGAGTGTGCAGCTTGGAAAAGCTGCCCTCTCCTTGCAGTGATGGTGAGCTGACGTTTTAGCTCAAGTTATACAGTGGAACCATACCCTCAAGTATCACACCACCTGCATATACAGGGAAACTGTGTTAAGCACTGGCATCACCAAATTATTTATTTACAGCAAATGGTGGTTGTGGGTATGTGTGTGCGGGTGTTGATAGTTCTCTCAGTATATGTATCTCACTTTGTTCTATGACATATTTTCAATATTCTTTCATGTTAGTCAATATAGGACAAGCTGTATCAACTGAACTTGTGGGTACGATATTTTCACAGGGAGGGGGCACGACTTAAATACGGTAGAAGATTTTGAAGGTCACTCTTTATTTATACAAAATGAAATGAGAAAAAAGAGAAAATGAAAAAAATGAAAAATAGAAAAATGAGCTATACTTACGAATACGGTAGCCTTTAACTGTACAAGCCAGACTAAATGCCTGAATCAACCAGCAACTATTCTTAATTAACGATTCAATGTAGCCACATGCTCCTATCTGGAAAGTAAAAGAACAGTTACATATAACAAAACCTAGCAGAAATAAAGATAAGAAAAATATTGCACCTCTTTATATTGCATGAGAATATTGTGACTGCCAGTGTCTGAATTATATCTCATTAGTAAAACAAAGACTAGAAGAAAGAGTGTCTTTACCAGTGACATCACTTTTAAATAGAAAGAATTTGTTCTTTTGATTACCAGTGAGATAGGAGGTATATGGGGTTTTTTTTGTGTGTTTTTGCAGAGAAAGTGATATGCCTGGCATGTGATGCAATGCAACAGCTAAGCAACTTTTATAAATCACTGACTTAATCTTGCAAACATACGTGGACAAGCTTAACAAACGCATAGCTCCACTGAATTCCCAAGCATAAAATGAAGCACATATGTAAGTATTTAGAACATTTGCAAATTCAAACCACCCATAAATCAATTTTATTTCAGTACAGTAAAAAAAAAAAAAAAAAAAAAAAAAAGTCTGCTCTTTTTGGTCCTGTACTAAAAATGTTCAAAGCTAGAAAGCAATTGCCAGGAATAAATCTAAATTTATCTTTCAAAAATATTTAAATTACTGGCTTGTCTCAGTCACCTATCAGTGCCACTGAAAGAATCTGCTCTAAAGGGTTAATTAGTGTAAGAAAACCTTTAATATTCTGCAGAAGAATTTGATATTTAATTATCAAATATGTCTATTTTCATCTGAATTTCACACTAGCTCTAAAAGAAACAGGAATGCAGTTTGTAACTTTGTAGTCAACTTCACTAATTACATTATATCACTCAACTGCATCTAGTACTAGGCTTGAAAATTCTAGTTTTAAATAAAAGGTTTAATTAAATGTCTCCTATTTATTGACAGTATGACTAATCTTGCACTTCTTATTCATTTCTCACTCCACTGAGGTTTACACAAGACTTCTAAGGAAATGCTTTACTGGGTAAAGAAATCAGAACCTGGCCCTTCGAAAATAGGTTGTGAGCTTTCACAGAGCCCAACTAAATACAAGGATGCACATTTTCCTATAATGTATATGCATTAACCATTCCCTGGATATGCACTTGAAGTTTCTGAAGTAAAATGGAGCCTGCTTTGTGCTTGCAGAAGGCTGTGGTCCTGAAAAAGGATTTTTAATGACCACTCGATGCACTGTGCACACTTCTAATCAAAGTGCTGATGGCAGAGGAAAGGCAGCAGCTACTTACTGAGAGGATGTTCTTCATTGTGATCACAAAGACATTGTAGGCAATCAGCCAGTCCCAGTAACGCAGGATGCTTCTGATGGGCTTCAGCAACAGATCTCCACCAAACAGAAGGAAATAAAAGCAAGCTACCAAGTAGCCCATACAGAATATGCTGATCCTTGTGGTTCCCGTTATGAAGATTATAGTAAGCACAAACCAGAAGAGGTAACTAAATATTATCACCTTATACATGTCTAAGTAGGATCTGGAAGTAAAAGAAGGAGAAAAAGTTATGATTTTCTGAGGGCAATGCTACCTTTCCTCTTTATGTGCTATTGTCTGACACTTGTGCCTAAGGTCTTCTGGGCATTCTTGTCCCACTTCAGCATTGGCACACCTACTTAAGACTAACACTGTCAGTGGGTCAAGCCCACTCATGCATCTGCCTGGCCCATATACTGCATTCTAGCTCATTCATATGCATAAGCACCTTGCTACACATGTCCAGGGCACTTTGCATCATGCAGGATCAAGCCTTGTATCATGAAAGGGGGAAAATGTTCTCATCAATCTTCATGATAAAGAGATATCATCTGGCAACACTACATATGCAATTTAAATGCTATCTGAGATAATCTTTTAAGAAGTCTGAGCAATATTATAGCAAATCTATCTTAAAAAGTCAGATACAGCACTCCACTAAAACCAATTCTGTTTTATTGATGTCTTCTAGGGAATTCAGTCTGGTTAAAAGCCTGGTTTTCAGACGGCTGCTAAAAATATCTTTCTCAAATGGAGATCAACTGTGAAAGTTTTGAGAAGAACAAGGTTTCTACAGAACATAAATGTGATAGAATTTATTGAAACATTTGCCAGGAAGCTACGAGACAGAGCTACCTGAAATCAGCCTGGCCCACAGTGGGAACGAGTGAGAAACAATTTGGTATTTTCAGATTCCTTAAAATCTTGACTTAATATTGACTCAGTGTGCTTTCAAATAAGAATATCTGCCAAAGGCAATACCAAATACTACGTATAGCTAAACACTGAAAAACCAACTAATTCCTAGTTTCCCCCTGTTCAGTGTTTTGATTCCAGATGTAGCCGTGTTTTCAGGGTCTGTCCAACCAGGCTGCAAAACTAGATTTGTCAGTAAACAAAGGCAGGGAGACAGAACTATAGGAGTACACATATACCTAAGCCAAACCATGTAAGGAGTAAATGAACTAAATGCACTGTATGAAGCCACATAAAAAGGCCCCTGCTGCTTGATGTTCTCAGGCTCAGAACTTTCTAGGAGTATGTATTTATAGTCCTACATTTATAGGCTTGTATTATACATTTCACTTGCTGAAGCCAACTAGAGAGGCATTTAACAAAAGGTAATGAGAAAGCTCCTTTATGTTTATTTCCCACAAACATTTAAGAAATTTATGGACTACTGCCTGTGAAATCTAAAAATGTCATGGCTTTAGAGACGCTACTGGCTTTTGGGTGATAAAACATTAACAAAAAATCAGTATACACTGGGAAAATAAAGAAGTGGAAGACATCAGTAGAACAGGTCTTCACTAACTTAATATGCACTGGAAATGGTGCTCTCACTGTTTGTCCAGAAAAAAATATCATAATATTTGGTATTCCTTTAATAGTAACTATTGATGTGTGGGATGCCTAGGAAGAAATCACCTTCCCAACACTGCTCTATCAATTGCAATATTTCAGAAATCTTGACCTCTGCTAGAAACAAAATGCATCAGCATCCTTTAGGAAAAGCCCAAAATGGAACTGAATTGATCAAACAAATAGCAATATCTTAATACTCTTCAATAAAAATGGACTCTGACTCTTAAAGACAACTGGAACTGACTGTATCCAGACTTTCTGACATATACACATGGCATTTGGTTTAGTCACAGTCAAACAGGAGACTCTCAGATTAAAATTTCCAGAAATTAGAGAGAATATGAAAAGGAAGATAATAATTTAGCTATTTTTCACTATTTTTTAACCATTTACTACATTTTAGCAGTCATCTAAAAAATTAATACATCTTTTCTTCTCATTTTCAAAATATACACTAAATATAATAGAACTGGACATCTCTAAACCAAACAGCAGAACAGGACGTAAAGAAAAACTTCTCAAAAGGCATGAGGCAATACAACTACGTCAAGTCACAAATGATGTAGTTCTTAGAGATGGAAATAATTCTGATTTTTATAAATATGCAATTACAAGAAAAACTCTATCATAAAAATGTCTCTCAAGAATTCATCCTGGAGTGGAGATGTCACAAAATGTATTTGGACAAGTCATCCAGGGCACACCTAACCAATGAATATCACCAACCATCCCAGGTACCTCTGTGCTGGCCCAAGAACAACGCACATAGTGGACAGAACCACTCGTGTAGTCTCAGGTCGATAAAAATATGCCTGAAATCACACTTCTTTCAGTTGCAATATGTCTTTCAGTTGCAACTCCTTGTCTGTTAAAGTGTGGTCATCATCCCCCTAATTTTCCTTAATTGTTTATAATGATATAGGTAGGTCAAGTGCTGCAAAAGCAGGAATGAAGACATGTCTTGGTAGGGAATTTCTCAACATACTGCCTCTCAAATCACTTGATACATTCTCAGATATAAGTCTTTAAATTTGGCTTTGAACCCCAGAAAGTTATGAAGTGAGGAGTTTCAGTTCCTTGCTCTGGAGATTATAATGCAACAGTGGGAAGCTGAAGCATAAAGCCACCCCAACAGCTAAGAAGATCCTGCACAAACCCAGAAGGTCACTAAGGGTGCTTACCCTCTGTTAGAAAACTTCACAGACAGCAGAAAACACTTAGTCTTGGATAGAACATACCATAATTTTATGTTTTCACTGCAGACCACATGGGTCATTAGTCTAATGCCATGTAAACCTTCCAAACCTCATCTTCTAAGTGGTCTTTAAATCCACATCCAGTTACAGAGAGGAGAGGCCACCCTCAGAATGTGATATTTGACAGTACACTTAGGAAATCTGAGCAGTTGCTTCCCAAGTGGACAGTGCCACTCCCCTTCATCCCCTCATCTCTGCATTTCAGCCCCTTCTTTGGCTTTGACACTTTGAACTGGTTTCAAGAAGCAAATATGCAAAAGCAAATTTATTTTGGTGGAGGACTTTTCTGTCCATTCAGCTATGAAGCACCTCACTGTTGGTGTGATGAATGCAAAGGTGGGAGAGTGTAGCTGGAGGCCAGGAATACAGCCACACATCTGAGGAAGATTAGCCACTACACCAGTGTACCAAGCACATCAGACTATGGATTTGATAGCACAATAACCTCTGAATGAGAAATTATACAGAAGAAACATGAAAGATGAATGAAAAATAAAAAAATGTTGATTTGCCAACTGTGTCATTAGCAGAATCCACTGATACTCTGTATAACATTTTGGAAAAATTTACTGTTATCAGTTTGCTCAAAACGAATGAAGATAAAGTCTGAAGTTCATTCCACTCATCCATCAAAGCTACTGTAAGCTCAGATGGTTCTCCATAACAAATGATGTAGTATTTTTTTTTTCACTAAAGCTTGATCAGTCTTATCATGATTGTTTCAATATATTATTTCCCCAGGAATTAATTTTTAACTGTAATACAATCCAGCCTGTTGCAAAAAGATTGCTCTAGGTGTAGTTGTTTTCCTGGCATGCTCAATGATGTGTTTGGCTGTGGACAGCCTAGTGTCCAGAGCTCTGCCTGCAGGCACTGAGAGGTGCTGATGCTGCAGCTGATAACCCCTTCGAGGAAAGGTGTTTATTCTCAGACAGAGCTTTGGAGTTTAGGGAAAGAACACACCTCTGCTTACACACTGGTGAGAGCCTGTTGTGCTGTTGCCCCAATCAATATAGCTCAATGCTGCTTCTTGCTGGAGGAGCTGCTGTTCTGTAGCTTTGTTGCCTTTCCTTATCAGACACCTGTTTTGCTTTGAATGTGGCCACCCACATCCATATAAACTGGAGGGTCTTCCCGCAGCCCTCTTCTGATGACTTCCCTCTCCTCCAGGCATATTATCCCTATATATGTGCATTATGTAAGCTAAGTCTACTCCCAAAATTTCTTCTTTCCCCTCTTCCCTATCTCCTATTCCTTACATTCTTAGCAGCCTGTGTGACCCTGCATTACAGTCCATTTCCTCTTCCAATCCCAACATTCCTGATTTCTCACCAAGCCTCCATCCCCAAAGCCTTTCCCTGTAGCTCCATTTCAGCCTTCAGGAGGCAGTTTCCCTTTTCCAATAGCATCATCAAACCTTCTGAAAATTAGCTCCCTTATTTCAATGGACTTCTTCAAATTTAGTGT
Source organism: Athene cunicularia (assembly GCF_003259725.1). Lineage (NCBI taxonomy): Eukaryota > Metazoa > Chordata > Aves > Strigiformes > Strigidae > Athene > Athene cunicularia. The sequence goes on along the minus strand of NW_020799095.1, from coordinate 98,097,027 downwards.
TGTGGATCCTATAGGTCTTAGTCCCTACTATTTTTGTTAAGCCCTATCCCAGGACTGATATTCTCTTACTCTCACCCTCTTACCAGTGAGGTCCTTCCTTCCTGCTTCTATCCATTAAAAAAATACCCAAATATAAACTGTGTTATTTGCTGAGGCTCATTTTATTAGCAACAAGATGTTTATCTGCTTTATACAACAAATATGACAGGACGCCTGTAATGACAACTTGCAGATCCTCTCTCACTATAAGTTAGAAGAAGTGTAGTTCCAAGAAAGGCATCACAGTTGCCTTTGAAAGACTTCACATGACTCACCTGGTGATGGTTCCCAGGTATTAAAGGGGACAGTTCAATGACTGGCTGTTAATATTGTTTCTGCTTTTAAGAGGAAAAAAGTAGATTACAATCCCAATTTTTTTCCCTGTCAACGTCTAGGAAAACGTCTGAAAACTGCTTGGGAACTGAAATGAGAATTTTCCAACATTAGAGACTGTGGGAAAGGATTATCCCCAGTAAAGTTGCTTTAAATCTTGTTTCATTTTAAAAGCTCCTACGTTTATTCTTCAGTTTTATTTCTGTTTCAAAGCCCTTTGGTTGTGCTATCCCTTTGGGGTCAAGCATATATCCCCTGAGAAATCTGGGGGTGGAAAGACAAGAAAAGTTCAGGAAATCTCTTCCTTAGACTGTATTTATCATTGTTGAGCCCAAGTATTTCTCCAGAGAGAAGAAAATGAAGCATTTGGAAATATGTTCTTTTTCTGCCACTGTTTATATTGCAGTTAAAACCTTTTTATCCATGCCTACTAGAACAGCGACCAACTAGCATCTTTTCAAGATCAGAAAGGGTGCTTTGGTCTACAACTGCCACTTCTTTTACATGGCAGTAAATACACATCGGGCTTCTCAGAAAACACATGAAAATACTAGGCACCCATGTTTTTTACACTTTGTAATTTATTCATAACCAGGTTGTCTTCACCTATTTGTTTGGCTCTTTCTGATTGATTTCTGGAGAAATGCCATTTTTCTTTTCACTTGCTTGGATAAGCTTTGAACCAAGTTCTTTTCCATGTTACTAAATATTTAGACCATTCTGAAACATCTATAGCAAAGTGTAAGAAATGCTTTTAGACAAAGCCCTTTCAGCTCTGCATTGTCTTGGATGAAGGCCAGATACATACATTTTCTTCCGAGGTATACCTTTGGTAGATTCTCCAGAGCTTGAGAGTCCTTCTTTTAAAGATTTGTCAGACATTCTCTGGTGCTTCTTTGAAGCAAGTTAGGCATTTAAGACTGCATATGAGCAGTGCAAACTCTCAAAAATAACATCATCTAAAGCCTGGGAAAATCTGATTTTAGTGAAAGCTTTGAAAAAGATACTTAAGGGCTCAAAGAAAGGAAAGATACTATAAAGAACACAAGATCTGTTATGCAGTTTATAGTAAAGGAAGGTCTGTTTATACGTATATTCACCACACTGTTCTACAAGTATGTTCCCATTACAGATTCAGAAAACTAGCACTACAGACAAAAAAAATATTACAGCTTACCTGCCCTAGCATCTACAAGAAAGGATATCATAAACAGGAATTTCCTCTGTTCCTGAAATTAATGGGTTTTCTATTCGTTTGATGGATTTTTCAAACAAAAACGCCCCTGCTCTGTGTCTTTCTCTGCCTTGTTCTTTTCATTCTACTTCTTATTCACACAACATAAAACTATCACATGAAACAGTCACACAGATTTTCTATATTCGGCTGGAACAAGTATAAAGTGATCATAGTTTATTTGTTCAGCTCACCAGTACTAATGGGATTCTTTAATTTTCTGTTTTTTTGGTACTCTCCACCAGCAATGTTATTGCTTAATAGAAGTTGCAAACTCCCAGTTAAATGATTGAATATCATTAAACATTATCATTAATACACAGATCTATTTTGTCAGCATGTGCCAAACAGTAATGTTTGAATGGATGTGATGCCACCGATTACTTCAAGCTGATGCATATTATGCATATGAACCAAAACATATAACTTAAAGGATTGTGAAGAGGCAACAGGCCATTTCATCTTGGACTTTGCTTTCCATTATAAACCTGACTCTGATTCCCATCCAAAACCTTCAAAGAACATCCTCTGTGTTTCAAACTTTTCATGCTTGGCCATTTGGGAGTATCTTCTACAGATGACCAGAAATACCTATCAGATTCCAGGGAACTTTAAGAAGATGCCAAAAGAGGCTGCTTAAAAAAGCAGTGATTTTCTTGCCTCTTTTCCCCTTCGAAGACAGCCTTAAAACTGACTCTTTTTTTTCCTTTTTTTTTTTTTTTTTCTGGACTAAGTGGGGATAATTTGATTTTTTCTTTCTCCCAGCAACCATGTCACCAGTGATGGTCTTTGCCAGTGACCAATCATCACATCAGTGTGCCTGATGCAACTGCTGTATTAGCTTTTGATAAGATGGACACCACTGCAGTGGCAAGACAAAAACCTCAGGCAATTCCCCCTACACGTTCCTTTTAACAAAGCCCTGTTTGGCAGATGTCTTTTAGAAAGCATCCCCCCTTGATGGAGCATTTTGAAAAGAGATTATGACTTCTCTCTTTCTGCTTATGTTACTGGATCTAGAACACTGGATCCACTGTGTAGACTGGAAATATTTAAGAGGGAGAACTGTTCACCCTAGGAGAGACTATGAGTCTCTGGATAAATGAGTCAATTGAATGTGTTTCAATGGTCTCTTCAAAGCTATTTCAAGATATCTTTGGCCATCATTTCTAACAGAAACAGCAGGATCAACTTAGAAATCTTGAGAATGTCTTCTGGTGATAGCACTTCTCTGGTAAAAGAAATAAATGTTTATCAGCAAAAGGGAGATTTTGCTAGATATTAGTTCAGTATTTTTAAATTCATTTTGCAGTCAGACACCTGTTGGTCACATGCATTCACAAAACAAACACCTAATCTGACAAAACACCATAGCTAAGAAATCTTACTCTTCCCATTTATTCTTTTGATACTGTATCAAACTTTCAGAGACAATTAAGTGTATGTCCAGAACAACTCAGAAGAGCTAAGCTAATCTGTTTGCTGAAATAATCACATAGGAATGGCTCTATTGTTTGAAGACTATTCAGAACAGACTGTCTCTGGCTCTACCCCCTTTTTATATTATTCACTTTCTTAAACAACCTTACATGCAATGTTGAGAAACAGGAAGACACACCAGTTATTGTTCCAAGACACTTTTAAGGTTCTTATGCCTAGATGAAATAGCACAAAGGACAGTCTCTTATGTTAGAATATTATTTTGATTGTACATGGACAGTAGCTCAGCAGGACATGACTGATGGCTCTGTGGGATTAAACACGTACATTGGCAAATTCAGACCACGATGGATTATTGCTAACATGCCTGTGTTTTGGGGGAAGTCACCAGAGTGCTGAAGTCCACCATAAACGCTGCCCCACTTTATGGTATTTATGGAGGCAATACATGCTTTCAGGTAAATTTTTCAATGAACATCCCTCTGGGGAGAATTTAAAACAATCAGCAGTGTTAGGAAGACTTGTTTTCATCTTCCCTTTTCTAAACCAGAAGCTCATTACACAGAAGGTATCTGCTGTCTCAGTAAAAGGTATGTTATGAGATGGGAACACAGATGAATATAAATTCCAAGTAAAATTGGAAGCTGTCAGAGTTACTACAAAAAAGGAAGCACTGTATTTTCCAAATGTTTAAGATTCAGTTTTTACCGGCAGTGAATGAAGTCAGGAACAGGATTATGCTGGCTAAAAGATGCTGCGTCAAGATTCATGCAAATTTCCACATTGTCTCCAGCCATGATTCGTACTGCAGCTTTATTTTCATCCTCAAATGTCTGCCTTTGTAAGGATGCACACAGCAGCAACATGAAATCATCTAGGAGAAAGCAGTGGGTACAAGGAAAATGGGTGAGGTGTAGGGAGTGGTGGTGATATATTATAATGTTGTTACCGGACTGTTTTCCCACACTTCCAGCCTCCAAGATTGTGCTAGTTTCAATGTTTCAAATCTACACTGATTTGAAATATTTTAATGCATTTGGTTTTTTTTACCTGTCATCTTCTATGATTTTTATTGAGAAATAAAATAGAAGTGGGGAAATAATTCATACTTTTTGATGACGCTTCATTAAAAACGGGATATGGAAGAAACAGATGCAGAAATTACTAATTCTTTAATTTTTGTACTACATACAAAGCCACACTTTAGTATTCAGTCTCCCGCAGAATATGTCAGCTTGCTACTGGAGAGTAAATAAAAGTCTGGCTTCAAATTACACTGTACAGATATTTTAAGCAAAAGATGTGTAAACACTTCGCAACTATGTGCTAAAATACTTACAGACAAGGAAGACAGGGTTTGGTCTTACAATGAAATCTGGAAAGTATAACCACTTTATGATGTTGGAGTTGAAGTTGGCATTACCACTTCTCCACGGATAGTCTGTATGACAGAAGCACGCAAAAATGCAATCAGTACTTTATAACAATTACTTCATCCTTTTCTTCTGAATACTTATCAATTTTCCAGCACTTTTCTGTAAAACCAAGCAGCAGTAATTGTCCATAAAGGGTAAATGTCCTTACCTTTACAAGGAGCAGGTGGGATGCCAATGCAGAGGAAGTACTGAAATGTAATGATGCATGCCAGAAAACAGCAGTATTTTGGCCAAATCTCTGCAATAGCTTTTCTTCTACGTCGATACAATACAGCAATCAGCCAGAAGGCATGAATCATGGCATAAAAATCCATTCTTTGACCAATTACATTCACTGATAGAAGAAAACATGTCTGGAAAAGAAATAAAGAAATATAAGCAACATTTGCAACCTAATGGCTAATTAATGCAGCAATGATAAACTATACAGGATCCTGATAGAATGCCTGGACATGTGCTGGGGCTGACTTCAGGAACCCTGTGCAAACCAACATGCTAAAACAATTTGCATCTTTCCAACAGCAACCTCCCCCACCCTAACACCACAAATTTTTGATACTCTTCTGTGAGTTTCAACTCTGTGAATACAGCACTAAAGCAGGTTTCCATTATATGATAGCTAAAGATACAGAATGGAAAGATCATTGTTACAGTAGCCTATATTTGAAATGTTTAATTGTTGCCAAGCAAAGCATATACTACACAGTCATATATTTTGATAGCACTTACAGATGTTAAAAAGAAGAGGAACTATTAAGAATAGCAACAACCAAAGTGTATCCTCATGTGGGAACCAGACAAAAAGAAAAGGGATTTAGACCATACAACATCTACTGGCTAGAGACAAATCCAGTCAGTTCCTGTAAGGCAGCTTTAGTCCTCCATTATTCTAAAGTCTCTGCATCCCAGAGTAATTCTGTTCTCTGGCTCCACTTAAAGTAGTCCCTTCACTCAGTGCCATGAAGCATGTTTTCAAACTTAGTGAATAATTCATAAAGAATCATTTATGCAATGCACTTCACTATTTTGATTTTCTCTCTCCTCAGATTAGGATGAGGTTAAATTTACATCCCAAAGGAAATAGCTTGCTGATTAATTTTAATTTTCACTCATTCTTAATCCTCAGACTGGCTGTGAAGAATTTGCTCTGTCAGTAGCAATGTGTGGTAGTGTTTAACAGATAGGTCAAGAGTAGTATTATGATTAAATTTGGGCTGCATTAGCCTAGGAGTTGCCTTCTTCACATAACCATAGAAATTTGTGAAAAATCAGTATTTCTACAAATATTTTTGAAAGTACATTTCATGTGTCTGTGAACAAAAGGAACAGACATGAAGCTTTGGCTCTTTTTTTTGGCACTTGTTTAGCAATAGCTTGTCTTCAAGGTGGGTTCAGTTCTGATGTTTTGCTACTGGATTGCTTGAAGCAGATAGAAGGAATACATTAGCTGAGCCTAAACCCCAGCAGTCTGGGCCACTGCTACTGGCAAACAGACAAGAAGACCTTCTACGAAATAAGACTCTTACCAGACATTTAGGATACACCATGGATCTTCAGAAAAATCTCTTCACTCCTTTATACCTGCCTCTCCTAATTATTTGTGTGTTTCTCATCTACTGAAATTTCTTTGGAAAAGAAACTTTGTCTTACACAAGTGGCACAAAGCAGCAATAACCTTTGCTGGAGCTCTTGCTCCTGCAGATTTCTAGCAGCTATAGTAACAATCAAAAAAAAAAAAAAAAAAAAGTATTTGTGCAGCCAGAGGCAGAAGTAGCTTAGAAATGTTTTATTAGAGACAATGGCCTGCTAGCCCCTGCTTTCTTCTGCTCCTGCAGCCCCTGGTTCCCTGTGTGTGTGTGCATGAGAGGGTATGCCTCAATTCTGTCCCTTGTGCCACCTGTTATCCATTTTGTTCAGTTATAAATAAGAAAGAAAAGCAAGAGGAAAAACACAGCTGTGTAAAAGTCTAACATTAATGATGACTAAGAAGCATCCAGCTGTCAAACTACTACTCAACCTACTATTCAAAAATAGCACAATCAAAAGGTTTGGAATGATAGTCTGAGGAAAATTAATATATAGTGATTTACCTCTAAACCAAATTTGTAGAAGAAATAGTTTATGAAATATTTGACACAGTTTACCAGTCCATCATCCAGATGTGCTCTCGTAATATCATGGAAAATGGTTTTGGTCACAGGTGCAGTAAGGTTATTTCGACATCTGTAGTACTCTTGATGACGGTAGATTGTAACTTCAAAAGCCAGAATAGCCAGCATCAGTAAGTTATTCTATGAGGGACACAATCAGAAGAACATTAAGTAAAAATCAAAAACCACAAGAAGCTATAAAGTTTTCTGATAAGCATAAACCCACGAATACTCAAATGGATGTTACCACTGAGTGCTTCCGCACTCCAGGACGTCCCAGTACCTATTCCTGGCTACTATCATTGAAATAAAGTAAGGTTCCTATCATTTCTTGGACTTTGATGAAACATATTGACATTCAGAAGATACATTTAAAGACATTAATTAAAAAACTATTATAATGAACACTAGCTGTGCAAAAGATGGAGAGGGAAAATGCATTGACCCATCCATGTGCCCTCTCATGATTCACAGCTTTTCTTAAGAAGCTCTCCTTTGCAGGAGATGGAGGATACAAGCATACACAAAGTCATCTGCAGAGGTTCAGCTAACAAGCACTAACTTTCTAAAACTGCAAGGGTGCTGGTAGTGCAAATATATCCTGGAAACTCTTTTAAATGAACAGTCTATCTCTCAGTCCTCACTCAGGCACAGCCAGACTGACAGAGATGCAGTCTTGAGTGGCTCTGAAGTGAGGTTTTTTTCTCTAAGGAGGGAGATCTGCCCTATGCTTAATAGAAGAGAGGTATTAACCAACTCCAAAAGTTGGTTAAAAAGACCATCTCAGAGAAAGTCCCTCAAGGAAGCCATAACTGAAGCTGAAGAGACAATCTCTAGATCTCTGTTCACTGAGAAATATTTGGGACAAGAATGTTCTGAGACAGGTGCCACTGTTTGGGGATTTTTTTGGTTTGGGTTTTGTTTTTTTTTGACAAGAAGGTTTTTTTTGCTTGCTGTTGCGGGGCTTCCTACTCTTGTTAGGGGCTTTACACAATCCATCATAGACAGAAATCTTGTTGGGGGTTGTACACAAGCCATTATAGACAGACTTCTTACTTCAACACTGCAGACATTTTGAACGTCTGTTACTAAAGGGGCATAACAGTAACACACAAAGACTTGAAGCTTGGGACTTTCAGGTCTAGCACTGAACTGAATACCTCTATGCAGAGGAGACATTTTATTTGCTAACTCAATTAAAACCCTTCTAGAATAATTGCTAATCCCAATGTATTAGCTATTTATAACTGTAAAGCTCCTAGCATCAAGTCAGACACCACTAGTCACCTTCACTCTCCATGCAGAACTCTTGTGTCAGTAATTGTTCTTCCCCACATACATTCTTAACTGTGGGAGGTGCATGGCTAAGGGAGTGAGAGGCAGAGGCACTGCCAGGGCCTGATATATTGACCACCAGAGCTTCCAAGTCTTCCCTACACAAACAAAGCACACAGACGTAAGCTCTCGGGGAAGAAATGAAGAATAAAACTAGTTAGATCAAAACTCACTGTTTTTCAGTCAACAAATTTCTGACAATCTTAAACTATATAAAATTTTGGAGATTCTTTAAATGAAGAACAGACAGGCAAGGTTTCCCCTGGGAATTGGCACATTTTTATTGTAAGTAGGTTTTTAAATCAAGACAGGAATAATAAAATATTGCTTATAGGCATAAATGAAAATCAAGAAGAAAAACAAAAGACATCCATTTACTAGTGTATGAATGAATTATTCCCTGAACTCATATTTTCTAAACTGTGGCTAAGGAGTAAGCACTTAAAAAAATTAACTGCTTATAGCATATATAGTCATTCAAGGCAACTACTCCAGTCAGACCCATAAGTCTTTTGGTACCTGAAAGTTATGTACCTCTTAATTACATAAGTTCTTAAATATCACATTTCTTGGAGTGTTTTTAACAGATGGTAGTCAGAAAGCCATACTTCTACATGCAGATTATTTTAATTGGTACCGAATCCCTTCTGGAAATATGCTGTGTAACAGATATGGCTTTCTGATGTCTCTTCCTCTCTGTACTTCCCTGTTATCAATGGCTTGCATTATGTTGGGTTTTTTTTTTGTGTGTGGCAGATGATTTATTTCAAAAACATTGCTAATTTCATCATAAATAAGAAAATATCTCCATACAGATAATTAAAGAAATTACCCTTAAGTAGACAAGCAGGGGATAAGACTTCCTCAGTCCAACCCACTCTGCAGGATCAACTGGCCCACTGTAGAGGACTGAGGTTTTGAGTTCTTCTAAATTGACCTTAGTTTCATTCTCTCCTGGCTAAAAAGAAAATGCAACAGTTTATAAAAAATGAGTTTAAGTCCGACTGGGGAGGGAATGATAATCAACAGTAATACATCAGCTGACCTGTAGTTTTCAGTACTTGATATGCTTCCTTTAGCTCTTCTTCACTGAAGAAGGCAGCAGTCAAATCTTTTTAACATGCACTTGTACTCACCAATGTACAGTTACTGGAAAAAGTGCTGGGATCAATAGATGTGAGCTGGTACAACATTTTGCAGACAATAATCACACATGTCCAAACAGTGCAGATACTTGATGCCAGTGGGCGAAACTGAGCATATGGCAAAGCAAGAGCCCAGGCAATTAAAAACACAAAGTTAAACAGAGACACCTGAAAACACAAAAACAGGATGGAGATTACATGGAGTAACAAGTGAACTGAGAAAGTATGACCTTTTCCATAGTAATTTTAAAAAATAATTAAAAGAAAGAGACACGGAGAAATTGAGAAAAATACAGAAAAAAATTTACAATATTCACAATAACATGGACACAAAGTGGTGAGTGAAGAACTTAATAGTCGCTTTAGGAAGAATATTATCTCCTACATAATATTAATGCTATTGGACCCACAAAACTACATATGCACCCTACAAACAGGCACAAAATATGGAGGGCCACATGCTGGTTTTGCTGCTTTAGTACACATAAAACAAAGATGAGATGATACAGATCCCACGTTCATCCTTTTGACCTCTTTCCCCAACAAAACATGAGAAAAAGGATTATTTTGTTTGTTAGTGAATCCTGTCCTACTATCCTGTTCAAGGAATGATTATGTTAGGCAGAGAACTCGCACGGCTCACACCAAAGGCATAGCTAAAGGTATCGCTCCCTTTTTCTTTAGGCATAGTTCCACATTCCTGTTTCTTAAGCACCAGACACAGTTTAAGTAATTTTCTAGATGTTCCTTACCAAAATTTTTCTACATCCTCCATCCCTGGATGATGCCCACAGCCAGTTTGAGCAGGGGAGGGATTACATCTTGAGTCCAAAGATTTAGACTATAAAAACTTTATATCTGGAGAAAAAAGGAGGGCTGAGACTATCTAGGCAGATAGAACATCACCGTGGAAGATGTCAAGGCATGTCCCCAGAAGCTGACAAGCCCAGCTGGATCCCACAATTCCATTGAGGTCTGGCATGAGGAAGGCATCTCCCTACACTTGGGCATGCCACTGCACAGCAGATGTTGACAAGCCTCCACCATGGGTAAGATCTGGACAGTGGGTGTTTACTTGCCTCTTTCACTGTGACCCATATGATGTAAGAGGAAACGATTTTGATGATGTGCAGCTCCAACAGCCACCACACAAAGACTTGCATTTTATGAAAATACTCCAGGAATTTCAAAAACAGCACTGTAAGGCGGTCGATCACCAGATGCCACTTGTTCCTTAAGTCTGCAGAGATGTTCAAGCAGAACCATTGGGAGAAGAAAAACAGAAGGTCTCTATAAAAATTAATTATCTACTAGAGCAACTATAAGCTTTCTACTTCTAGGCCTTAGAGTAAGACAAGAATGAGGCTCACGGCTCAGTGGTTAACTAAGGCAAATGGGGTTGAGGCTCACTTAGCTGTGGTGCTCTCCCTTCTGACCCACATTCACTTAAAGGATTCCTTACTTCAGAAGTGGTGGTTGTGGCTTCCCTTTGCAATTCTGCTTTTATTCCTCTCTAGCAGAGCCCTTCTTGGGCTCCATTTTCCTCCACTATCTTTGGACCTAAGCTTAGGGATCCCATCCAGGGACTAGATCTGAGATGCTCCAGCCCTGGTCCTTATCCAGGTCAGAGAGAATAGGATTTTCTTTGATGGTTGGAAACTATGGACCCAATCTGTTATCAGAAAGCACAGACTACTCCTAGTCAAATCTTTTCAGCCAGCCTGGAAGAGATCCATGCACACTAGGAGCAGAATTCTTGTCACATGGGTTTAGACATCTATACTATAGATGTCTTCATATGTCAGAGTTATCTAAATACCCTTGCAAACAGCACACTCACCTAGAGCGTGATTTGTGCCATCCCAGAACAATCATCTACAACAGGTAAGGCAAATGTCAGGCCAGCTGAATATTTCTTTCAGTTAAAGAGGGAGCTTTAGCAATTAAGATCCTGAAGCTGGGTGAATGTGTCCCTTCACTGACAGTATTTTGCTAAAAAAGCCATCCTCCCAAATAACACCCCAGTGAGCAAGCACGTAGCATCTTCTATTACATATGAGTGTATATAACAATACATATGTGGAACAGTGCTCTCTAAGGGCCGTATCTGCTTGTGGGTTGGCAGGCTGGTATATGTTAGTATAAAGTCTTCACACTGTATTAAAGGTTTCAGATGCACTTTGGAGATTAGAAAGGATTTTGTATGCTGTGAGAACATTCTTACAGTTAATATCAGAGATGGAAACACATCACCATCTAAGCTGTAAAAATGCAAAGCAGTTACCAGCTCCTGTATGTAATTATTTCATCTTATCTGGTTATTTTATATATAAAGCAAACCAAGGTGGTTATTCTGTGCATATTTCTGTGAAAAAAACATATGCACACTTGTGTAAAAAAGCTGACTTTTGGAATACATTACAAGCAAATTCCAATTATTTTTTTCTTCTACCCTTTTTCTCCAACCAGAACTTAGAAAAAGCTAATAAAAATGCTGAATGATGTAAATATCATGACTAAATAATTTAATTTGGAAATTAATTAAGCTATAGAACTCTAATACACAAGTGTATTTTCAGAATGTCTTTATAGAATTAGATGTTCTCACTTATTCTCTCATTGCATTTATTTTAATTTGCAGCATTACTGCCGTGCAAGGTATATCCAAAGAGTGGCAGTTAAGTGGAACAGGGCAAGTAAGGTACTGTAGCAAGCTCTGTCTAGCATGTACAGACACTACATGGGCAGGGGATAAAACATAAGCCTGGCCACATCCATTGAAAAATTGTACATGACTGTAACAAAGTCTGCACACATGAACATGTTAAAATAATGTTAAAAGTCCAGTCATATGGCTAAATAAAAATTACTTTTTTGGTAGAAATAAATGCTTGTACAGCTTAAAGATGGATCACATGTGGCAAGCCGCACCTCGTGCTATTGTCAAGTTCCACTGCTGCAGTGCACAAGGGGGCCCATGGAGAGGGCTGAAGCTCCCCACTTCCCTGCTGGGATGTGTCACTGCACAGGGTAACCTCCAACAGCTGGTCTCTGTCCCAAAGCCTTTCCAGCATGTAGGGATGTTCAGAGTGCAACAAACTCATCAGTCCCCATAGACCGCATCAGAGCTGGCCAAGAAAGGTTTCCATGGCCCAAGAACTTGGACCTGGACTTGTGCAAAGCTTTTGACACTGTCCCACACAACATCGTTGTCTCTAAATTGGAGAGAGATAGATTTGATGGATGGACCACTCAGTGAATAAGGAACTGGCTGGATGGTTGTACTCAAAGAGTTGCAGCCAATGGCTTGATGTCCAAGTGTAGAGCAGTGACAAGTGACGTTCCTCAGGGGTCAACGTTGGGACCAGTGCTGTTTAACATCTTTGTTGGTGACATGGACAGTGGGATTGAGTGCAACCTCAGCAAGTTTACCAACAATACTAAGCTGTGTGGTTTGGTCAACATGCTAGAGGGAAGGGATGGCATCCAGAGGGACCTGGACAGGCTTGAGAGGTGGGCCTGTGCAAACCTCATGGAGTTCAACAAGGCCAAGAGCAAGGTCCTGCACATGGGTCAGGGCAATCCCAAGCACAAATACAGGCTGGGTGATGAGTGGATTGAGAGCAGCCCTGCGGAGGAGGACTTGGGAGTAGTAGTGGATGGAAAACTGACTATGAACCAGCAATGTGCACTCACAGCCCAGAGAGCCAGCTGTATCCTGGGGTGCACCAGGAGGAGCATGGCTACCAGGTCAAGGGAGGTGATTCTCCCCCTCTACTCTGCTCTTGTGAGACCCCATCTGGAGTACTGCATACAGCTCTGGGGCCCTCAGTATAAGGACATCAACCTGTTCGAGCAGGTTCAGAAAAGGCCATGAGGATGATCAGGGGGCTGGAGAGTCCTCATTATGAGGACAAGTTGAGAGAGTTTGGGTTGTTCAGCTTGGAGAAGGCTCCAGGGAGACCTTATAGTGGTCTTCCAGTACTTAGAGGGGGCCTATAGGAAAGATGGGCAGGGACTTTTTAGAGGGGGCCTATAGGAAAGATGGGGAGGGACTTTTTATCAGCAAGTGTAGTGATAGGATGAAGGGTAACAGCTTTATACTAGAAGAGGGTAGATTTAGATTAGATATAAGGAAGAAATTCTCACCACCAATGTGAGGGTGGTGAGACACTGCAACAGGTTGCCCAGAGAAATTGTGGATGACCCATCTCTGGAAGTATCAAAGGCCAGGTTGGATGGGTCTTTGAGAAACCCTATCTAGTGGAAGGTGTCCCTGCCCATGGCAGGGGAGTTGGAACTATATGATCTTTAAGGTCCCTTCCAACCCATTTTATGATTCTGTGAGGAACACCTCTGTGACGGAAGATGTCCCAGCCAGCAAGACAAATAGTTTTAGCTCAGCTCTCCTGAGGCAGGTAAGCAAGACATGCTGCCATTTTGCCTTGACAAAGACCCTGTTTCTATTTATGTGTCACGGTCCTGTGAATATTGTTATGAGCAACTAAACCTGTGGTAAGGTCATTTGCAGACACTACAGCTTCCTTGGGTGTTAAATGCTCTTGTCTGGTTTTCACTCATGGCCCACATTCCAAACTGAGTTACAGAAATAATTCATGTTGAGTTTATCCTAGCTATATCAAGGATGACATCAGCCTTACCCATGCCTGCACTTAGGCATTTTTATGTTCATCTGGGATCAACTACACATTTCATATTCAGAAGTGAAAAATATGACACTAATGTGCACATGAATAATGAAGCAAAGCCATTGGGACTTCTGCACTGGAGTGCCTTGAAAGCATGCAGTATCAGAGATTAAATATGTATGTGTATTTTCTTTATTATAAAGAGATTTTACTCTAAAGGAGTTTTTAGGATTTGGGATAACCTCCTATTAATCCAACCCAGACTAACTAGAATAAAGAAGTGGGTTTTCTTTTGTTTTCATCCTCTCAGCATCCTGCAGAAACAGTATAATTTTTCCCTAGAAAAGACTGTAGCCTGTTGAATAATTGACAAGTAGCCATCTGTTCAATTCAGGCTCTTTTGGCAAAGACTGTATGTAAAACTAAAAGGAAAACCTGATGATTGAAATGAGCAGGGATGACCAAGAATAAACTGTCTGTTGCCACTGCTACCTAGGGCTGAGGAAAGTGAAATTTGCAATCTGTACAGTTTACCTGTAGTTTCTTCTTCCTCTGATTCATTGTCTTCATCATCATCATCATCATCTTCCTTGTCATCATCTTCCTTTTCTTCTTCTTTTCCTTTTTCGACCCTCCCTTTCCCTCCCTCCCCCTCTGGCTCTTCCATTCTTTTCTCACCAGCCTCTTCCAGCATTTTATCGTCTTCCTTTCCTCTGCTGGCTGTTAAATTCATCATAGTTATGTCAGGCAGGCTTCCATCTTGGTGCACCAGTCTGTTGGCAAATAGCAGCATGTCAGAGAACTGAGCAGCAATGACATCGTAGTCTTTTTCTTTTTCAAGATGTATAATCAGAAAAAAAAAAAAAAAAGTTCATGGAAAATGCCTTAGAAGTGGAAAAGTTAATGATTCTGGTACTTTCTCCAAACACACACTGCAAATTGAGTTGGAATGTATTAGTAACTACTTCTCACTCAGATACTAATGGTTAGTTAGTAATGAGTGGTATTGACACTTAAACTTGACATTTTCCCCAATGGAGAAAATGGTCAGAGTTTAAGATGTAGAAGCATGAAATGACATTGTTTAAGAGGAAACATTTCATGACTTCATAGGGGACTTACTCATTTTGGTGGTTTGGTATTTTTTTCTTGAGGCTGCTCAAAGTAATTGGAACAGAAAGAAAAAGGGAGATGAGAACAGAGGGGTTACAGAAGAAGGTCATCGACAAATATGTCATGCTACATCACAAGTCATAAAGCATTCTCCTACTCCATCTGCAGAAGCCTTCTGATGCCAAGAGCATGCCATCATGACATTCACAGGGTGCTTCTAGAAAGAAACAAGGAACTGCAGCACAGATGGAAAGGGGGCAATCTATTTACACCAGTGCTAAATATGGTCAATGCTGTACGGTGCTGTCAGTAATGCAGCTGAATAATCACAAGTATTTGATTGATTACTGTAAACACATTTCCACCTTCTTCTAATTGAAAGATGCAGCTGGGAAGCCAAAGACTTTGCAAATTTTCTTCCAGCTATAGGTTTGGGAACAAATGAAAGCAAAAATTTCATGGCTGTGGCTTCAATATATTTTATAATGTCTGTCTTTAATAGTGACATTCATTCTCTCTCTTTCTACATCACACAAAGAATTTTTCTTAGATATATGTCTGTGTCCTAATAAATCTATTAGTAATTTTCAGACTACCAAAACTGGGATACAACTGATTTAACACAGAAATGGTATTTCTCTATTGCCATGGTGCCATTTTTTCTGAGATTTATTCAGTGTATATATATTTTCTTTACTGAGAAAAAGGGACAGTCTCTTATGGCTTCAGATATTTTTGTTTTTCTCCCCCAGCTGTGCTGTTGGGACTCACCTCCCATATTTGCAGAAAACCCACTCATCCTAATTTCGTCATCCTATGCGCTTTGCTGAGCACAGCACTTACTGCCATAAATAGTCCATTTGAATACGACTTCTTGCAATAAAATCTCCCTTTGGCAAGTACATATCTATATGATCAGGTCACTAAATGTTTAGTTATGCTATTGAAGTTACTACACTCAGCATACTTTCAAGCACCTGTTAGACTGTTCCTGGACTAATGCAAGTAACTTTAATATACTACAGTACCATTTCAGGGATTTATTTTTCATTATGTGAAATTCTGTCATATCACCATTTAGACAGGAAATTCTGCCCATTTTATCTAGGAGTTTTACAGTTCAAGAAACCAAAAATTTAGATTTACCCATCTGATCATTAAAATATAAGAGCAGTTATTGAGAAAGAAAGTCAAACAAGCAGCATTATTTTTCAAATATTTGGGAGTACCAGTTTCTTCAAGATGGAAACTTTGGTGGCTCATATGAGGGAAAAACTACAGAAATTTGACTAAACAGTCCTTAAATAGAAATACCGTACTAATTACCAAAAAGCAGAAATGGTGGTTTAAAAGTCGTATTTTAACAAGACAGTCAAGAACCAAAAAATCTCACTGAATAAATCCATTCATGATAATGATTACTAAAATCCCTTATCATGTATTGGACAATGAACCTGAGTGTCCCTTAATCTGAAAATCTCTTATACTAAACAATATATCCTACTGAACGGCTACTGAAAATAGAGCTTTTTGTATGATATACTTTATTATCATATTTAAGCTAGCATATATACTAAAAGGATATTGAAATCTCTGTAAAATGACTAAACAATAATATTCCCTAATAAAGTACCAACAGAAGGGTCATGTATAAGGAAGAGAGAATGAATTTTTAGTTCAGTTCAAATGTTATGGAGATCACCAGTTATTATAAATCATCAGAGCCCATTTAAAAGTGCTTATATGAATACATTATATGCAAGTATCCGTATAATCAGACAGGTTTTGCAAACATGCAATTGCATCAATTTTAATGAGGTATATTCCCAACTGACTTGTATAATGGAAAAGTCTCCATTCACACTGGTGCAAATCAAGAACTTAATGACTTACCTCAGTGTACACTGGACAGAAACATAGTAACCCCATTGGATTTTGTATGAGAGGACTCATCTTTCTTTTATTCATATAACTCCCACACATACCCAGGAGATCCAGAAGGTGATAGGGTTATAAAGATGGGTACATGCAATAAATATACCTGATAAAGCCTCAGTATGAGCTTAGTTTTCAGTATGCCAGCGTTTAGTTCTATCAACATCAGTAGGCTTGAGCACAGGACCACATGCTCAGAAGATCCAAGGCTAGATAAAAATCCCTGCCCACTATTCAGAAAGTTCATTTACTTTTAACATTTCTTCCCATACTTCCCCATTTATTGCTAGGGCTGGTTTTCCTTTTTTTTTTTTCTCATTCTTTTTTCCACTATAAGATCACATGATATCATGTAACAGACAATGCTGAGGTATTAGGGTATAAAAACTGCACTAGTTTAGAATATCTAACACAAGCTACTCGTACAGGCTTCACAGCTAGTCAGATGTAACTTCAGGTTGGAAACCACATACTGGCGGGAAGTTATCCAAAATAACACAACGGTATTGTGTCTGATACTTAGGAAGAGAAATAACTAAATAACAATGCAGACAACCCTTGAAGGTACAGCCACTAATGCTTTTAACTGAGAGAATTTCTTATGCTTCTAGCTGAGAGCATTGCTTATGCTCAAATTCATTAAGTAGGGTATCAATAATGGGAAGTATACTAGTAGACCTAGTTTTAGGCATCAAAGCAATTTCAGAGGACCTTGAGTGCTTTCCCTGACCTTGTAGGGTATGTGGACAGCCCAGGAAGCCTCAGCATAGTGGGTCCCTCTCCTTTCTTTGGAAGCTGCTTTCATGCTGAAGCTCTTGCTCCTACATTGTGGCTGTGTCACAGCTGTGTCCGCACCTGCTCTCATGCCTCCCTGACCCTAAGCCAGACTAACTCTCTGCCTTTGCCACCCACCTGGCTCATCTCTATGAACTTGCTGAGAGCTCACCAGGTTATGGCTGACCCTTATTACCATCTGTGGATCTGATCCTCACCCTCAGTTGCTGGTTCCTGTTCCTGACTCCCTGTGGGTAAGAGCCCAGCTTTGCCTCCTGGCCATGCTCCTTGGTTCCCAGCTTTCCTACCCTTGCTGCTCCCTGACACATGGGCTGCCTACAGATCAGGTTTCCAGCTCTGGTGAACTTTTAAGAACCCTGGCCTAAACTATGTAATGACATTTGAAGAAGGAGCATGAACATGACACATAAATTAACTTCTTGTTAAAGCAGGTAGTCACAAATATCTAAACAAGGGATTTTCTTGGCTTTTCTGTTTAGATTCAGTAGCGACAACAAACTCAGAAGTCCTTCTATTCTCGGAGCTGATTAAACAAAAGCCCACATTTACTCCAGGATATATTTTGAAAGAAAACAATTTTATGGAACTGTTTTCAAGATACTGTTTATAAAGGGATGATGATGATGGCACTATGGGCTTTTGTAATTTGGATTCTGTATCACCCAACTCAACCCATGAATTATCAACCTTAGCATGCAATGTACTGCCTGTTCCATTTCTGTCTTTGAACTGGAAAATCTCAGTCTGTACAAACTCATAATACACACCGCACATTTAACCGACCTGGCTCTCAAACTCCCCTTCTTAGGTGCTTGTGAGGAAGACAGGGATGTGTTTCTGTGTGCCTGTGTGTTCATGTGCGCATGCAGGCATGCATCCTTCCATGCACAAAGGGTAGATAAATGAGCTTCCTCAACCAAGTCTATTGTCTGCAGCCAATTACAAATAGCACCAATTATTCCTGTATTGAGGCATGGGCAAAGTTTAAGAGAAGAATTCCCAGCTGGGAGATGAACTCACAATGTATACATATGCAGGAGAGATGTATTAACCACTTCACCAGCTTTAGGAGACTACAACCCCTGAACAACATTATCTCCCTGCTTACTTCACAGTACTGTGCAGCAAGAACATACTTTGTTTTAAAGCAATTAATAAGTAACAAAAAAAGTTAAGGTACATCTGTTTTAAAGGAAAGGAAGAACTGAAGTACCCACCTATTAATTATTAGATAAACACGGCCATTGACTTTGGCATGGCTATGAGGTGGGAGATGAAAGCACAAGAATGCATGAGATGAAAATGGGAAATGAATTAGAGAGAGAGAAAAGGAAACTGTTAAATAGGAATGAATGCACTTCCCTGTCTACCAAGAGAGACACATTGTCATAACAAAGTACAATCTGACAGTTTAACACACACCATGCAGTGAAAAGTCTAGGAAGCTTATAAATGCAATACTTAGACATTTAGATCACATGCAACTTCAGTTAGAACTACAGGTGCTTCTCATAGTCTCCAAAATGTGTGAGCAGCCTCTACTGCTTTATCTCAAGGAAGCCTTTATCTATAAAATAGATATTTTGCTTGTTTTTTTTTTATTTAAAGGTAATTATGATGGAGCATCATATCATACAAATTATTTATCCCACAGCCTTTGTATCTGCCATACTGTAATTCATGGTACAGCAAGGAGATGGACTTGGAAAGTCCCAATCAGAGGAATTTTATTTTCTTGGTCAGTTCTGCCACCTTTTACAATGGTGAGAAGTGCCTCACTGCCATCTCCACTGTGCCAGTTTCCATCCTGTCTATTTGCAGCTGTCAGAGCCTTACTCTTGAACTCACTCTGCTAACTTTGCTCATGTCAGGCAGCATCTTAATACATGAACAGTCTCAGCATTTTAACAGGACTCTTCAGTTAGACACAAGCATAATACCATAACCATACATGGCAGTTCAGGGGCAGATGGAGGAACTGAAGCTGCTGTGTCAATTAGTTTCATGACTAGCTCTCACCTGCTGTGATTATTTTAACAAGTTTGCTGTTAAAAGGACTAATTTCTGCCTGCTGACTCAAAATTAAGGATCAGATTCTTTATTTAAAGTTTTTGTTTATTGCAAAAGAAACAGCAAAAATGTTTAAAGGTAAACTAGCTGTTGAATGCATGCTAGTGTTTTCAAAGCAAAATGGAAAATTAAGTTTTACTGGCTTTGTAAGAAAATTGCACATATACATGTGAATCTTGAATCTGTGTTTTAATTGTCCCTGCAACTTATTTCTATTGCTAGTGTTACTGTTAAGCTGGAGCTGGTTGTGCTAGTTCTTATGCAGCTTTATGCACCATCAGTTCAAATGTCAGCTGAGCTCTCATCATGAAGCTCTGAACTATTAAGTTGGCTAATGCTCAGAACTGATTTATCACACTGAGGGAAGAAGACAGATGGATCTTCATACACTAGGCAGTTTTAATGGTAGTACAAACCAGAAGAAGTGTTCTGGTTTGGGTATTGGCCATACTTGTGAAAGTTTCTGGGGAGGAACAAATGATATACATGATAACTGTGATTTTCAAACACTGCAAAATGGCAAATGTAGCACATACACCACATTTAAGACTTAAAATATCTAGCTACTTATCTGACAGCTCAATACGATCTAGTACATATGTAGACTTAAAAAGATAGCATTATAGTAGCAAGACAAAAAAGCTAATGATATCACATGATTCTCTTCCCTTGCCACTTTAGTAAAAAGCCTGTTGTGATAATGAATGTCTGCTTTCAGCACCTTATCTCGAGGCTACTTACACTTGGCAAAAATTTTTGCTCTCAGCAAGACACTGAAAACATTTTGTGTCTTTAGTATCAGTGGTTCCATCCTTCAGGAATGATGTGACTTTAGTCACAGTGATTCTCTTCATGCTAACATTTGGAGAGCCGTATCATATTTTGGTATCTTTCATGTGTAAGAGAAAGATTTGTAAGTACTGGTTTCACAGGCAGAGTGTACTGTACCATGAACCCACCTAAATCCTGGGAGTGCCTCGGAGGGTTTTTTCCACTTTGTGCCTATCAGATTGCATCAGTAGGGAGGCGGAAGCTGTTACTCATCACAAGTGCAAAATGTATGAGCTACAAAAGAGCTTGCACAGTTAGTGCAAACTGTAATGCATTCCCCCAAATGCCTCAGACCAGGAGCAACCTCCATTTCAGCTCATACACCTGTCTGGGCTCTGGTTTCAGGGCCAATTGCTGCCCAATTGAGAGATGTTAATGTGTATCTGCTGCTACACACAAAGTCTGCTATGGGCAAAGAAAGTTTGCTCTCAGGCCATTTCAAAGGGCCCTTGAATCAACCATCACATTTAGCAATTGAAGAAAAGCAAAAGGATAGGGTATTATGCAAACATCCATTAAAAAGGGTAAGTTTAAAAAACCCCACAACATTGTTAGGAAATTTTGTCAAGTTTGATTTTAGCCATTATTTAAGTACAGAAACTGGAAATATTCTCTAAAAGTAGAGCTTATTCTCATGCACTGGCTATAGGGAAAACAAACATACTTGTACCATACACTGTAAAGTAGCTTCATATTAAATTGAATGCATGAGGAATATCTGAAAACCTTTTGTTAATCTAGCAAGACCTAGAGCAGAATTCTCTGTTAAGATAAACTGTCGTTATTCCACAACACACTGTGGTGTATGCGATGTTATGCAGCTAGTCCCCATTCATAGAAGTGCAGCTGAGTTACACTTATCGCTGGAGAGGTAAACACGAAAAAGTGTCTAAATGAATTGGCTTCTTCAAAGAATTAATGTCATTGCATAATATGTCACAACGTATTATGAAACCATTTATCTCTCTCAGAATCCAGGAGCAGGATCCTAGGTCAGTTATGCTTTTATGCAGGAGATACAAAACAGTTAAACAAAGGAAAAGTGAGGTCTCAGAATCATGACAAATGCTAATGGACTTCTAGATGAGATCGTTGAATGTCTCAAAGTGCTAGCATAGCCAAGGGTCAGTACTTTAAAAGAGTGACCACAGGTTTGGGATTTTTCCATTTCTGAAAATCAGCTTTACAAAAAGGCCTAACTGTCCAATGCAAATGCATTTGTCAAAGATCTCCCAATTTTCATTTGGCCCTCAAAATGGACATTGCAAAACAGAAGTGACCCAAATTAAAAGTCATTATTTCCTGTTATTGACAGGACTTACAAAAAGGCACACGTAACAATTAAGCATCTAACTGCCATTAAAGGTCAAAGCTGATAATACATAAATACTGCTAGTACTTTCGAAAATGTACCCCAAAATGAAAAACTTCAGTGTATAGGGAAAAGTGGGGGAAGACAGATACTGTGGTGGTCGTTTGTTTAGTGAGGTGCTGGATACTGAGCACCTTCTTTTTAAACCAGTCATAGCAAAGGCAAACAACAACTAAAAAAAGTGAACATTACAAGACAGTCAGAAACAGCATTTTCATACAGATAATCAATAGCTCCATTTACTTTGTTTCTTTACCTGTAAATAGTGTTGTCCTGTTTGCTGGTTACAGCTTTTAAATCAGTGAGCTGGAGAAACCGGTCATGGAAATAGTGAAGGTGTAAGATACATGCCAGTAGGAAGGAGGTGGGGATAAAAATGCGTGTGAATAGCTCAGCCACAGAAAACCGTTTTAAACCAAGGTCCTCTAGCCTGAAAAAAAAGCAAGCCACTAAGCCACCTTTTCACAGCAAATCTTTTTCTTGCCATGAGACATTATTACAAACTATTTGCAATAGGAAATAAAAGGCCGTTACGTGCTTTTGGTTTTTAAAAATTCTTCTAAAGCAGCAAGTTTTACAAAGCAAGTATCTTGCATTTGGACTCAGTAACGTAGAGAGATATTATAAATGTACAAATAAACCAACCCTGCCATAGAGCTCTTGAACTAGATGAGTTATCTCTGACTGAAAGCCCTGCACTGTAGATCCACTGATATTGTATATACTTCCTCAAGTTTCTGTTGAGAAATGTTGAACACATCATGAGGAGGAAGAGACTCGGCCCTCCTCATTAGCAGAAGGGTAGTCCACCTTCATCAGCTCCAGGCATCCTGCAAATCTACCCTTAATCTCTTCCTGGATCTTGTTGCTATGGTCAAAGAGGTAGAGAGAAGTACTGGCACTGTATTGGGAATAGTAGTGATGCCAAGGCCTTGAAAGCAGATGAGTGAAAATATGACTCTTTGAGCCCCTCCTGTCCTTGCTCATCTCTATGGTCACACTAATAAATCTATTGCTTCAGAGCTGAGCGCTTAAAGTCAGCTATGCCTGGGGATGGTCTCATGATGTTTTTCCACTGTAAGAAGGAAGACTACTCTCAGATCATTCCACTACACTGAACTCAAAAGTCTAAAGAAAAAAAACTGAATTAAACAAAACCACATACTTGCTTTCATCCAGGCCTGTCATGTTCTTCCACAACCCAGGGAATGACTCAAACTGGTAGGTATAGATGAAGATAAGTACCAACATTGTGTAAACAACCACTGACATCCAGAAGTACTTTAAGATCCTTCTCCACCATTCATAGTGCACCTGAAAATCACACATTAAAGATGCTGAAACAAGCTGAAGGCAGACAATGACGAAAATACTGACAACACTGTACCAGAAAACAAAAATGAAGAATACTATGCTAGCTTGCCTGAAGTAAACAACGCTTACCCAACAGCAGCCACAGTTATTTGAGATACAATTTTTACTCCTGATGCACATGAACTCAAGTACAGACTGTAAAGATGTAGAAATGTCTGTTGGGACATGGTCACAGACATAAAGGCCAGTGACAGCTTTCAGTCACTCAGTTTCATCACCATTACGTGATGAAAGTCCAGAAAAGGGACTCCATGCTCTTTGGTGTGTGGAAGCTGTATGAACCAGCTGTCATAAAAACTGGTGGCTATGTAGGATGTGCACAGGCCCACAGAATTTTCCCACAGATGTTCCAAAGCTCGCAGTGATGTGGGGTGGTATCCCAGAGCAGAGGTGTGTATTGTATGCATCTAATTTATGTACACTTTGCCTGTCACTATAATCAAAAGTCAAAGGAGAATTAGTCTTAACTCCTTCAAATGATCTTATTATGTTGTATCTAACCAAACACACTGTTTATGAATTCTGTTTGGAGCTACTTTATTACCAAATTGAAGGTAAGAACCATTGTATTCAAGGACAAAATTCAGTTAACTCGGTTCTCACTTACCTGATAGAGGGCCACACAGAAGAGGAACAGTACCATATAGATGATTTTGTACATGACAATTCTACCCTCAAAGCTGACAAAGAAGAACATGCCCCCACAGACGTAAATCCAGTACTTGATGAACATAGCCATCACCAGCTTCCCCAGGACTTTCATAATATCCTGTTCATCCTCATCATCTTCTTCCTCTTCCTCTTCCTCCTCCTTCTCCTCCTCCTGCTCTTCTGCCACTTCTCCCTCTTGCAACTCCTCTTCTGCAAATACAGAGTCACATTTGGCTTCTGTGTGTTCTGGGGACTTTTAGTAAAAATTGAAACAGGTGGAAAGTAAAATTTCTGCACACAACACAGAAACTTAAAACACAATATTCACAAGAGACTGTATTTCTGAATCATACAGGCCTCCAGAGCAGGAGAAAGAGTTTTATCTTCCTATGAGCTTCAACCTGCTCCTTGAGCCATACAGTGCATAGCTATATATCCTTACCAGACACCCGTCTTCACTTTTTGTCTGAAATGCAGGCAGCTGTAGTGGAAAATTAGAGTCTAAGGGTTGTGTAATAGATAACAATCAAAACACTTTCCATGGCAGTACCTATACTCCCAGGCACAAAATCTTTTAAACTGGAAAACAAAGAAACCACCAGCTCCACCAGAAACCTCTCATTTTGAGTTTAAACTTTAAACTCTCATCTTGAGTTTGTACCTCTCATCTTGAGTTTCGTCCTTTAGAGAATATTGTGGTTACCTCCAAAAACCACAAGCAAGAGAAAACATTACCATAAAATCAAACAAGCTTAAAAATATAAATGCCACCCGGACACTGCTGTTTTTCAAAGAAACTACCACTTATCCAGCCTCTTCTGCTGCACCTGAGCCATTGCCGAAAAGACAGGCTCCTTTTGCCCTATGAAGAAATCAGGATTCCCCAGCTATTAACCTTGTGAGGCTTGTAGAGGGCAGGGTAAGCATCCCCCCAAACAGCAAGCACACGAGCAAGTATCTAGATATAACAAGGCTTGTCAAACTCATAGTACGTAGCTATAATGCTTTTCGTCCCATGGAGAACAATATTGAGATCAACAGGCTTGGCCACTCCTTCTGTCCCATTCACCATCCCTTTCCTCAGACTCTTTCCTTGCTTTTGACTTGCATATCCTTGAAGTGTCCAGCTCTGACACTGGTCAGATCTTTTACTGAGACAAATACTGTAAGTAATCAAACAGGAAAGTACATCACTGCTTCCAGGGTTGGCTTTCTACCATTTCAGGCAGTTGAACTTGTTCAAATCAGCATCCAGGAAAGGGCAAGGAAGGTTTGGTGGAACATACCCAGAAGCAAAAGAGGTTCAGGCCACCGAGCTGTTAGGTGAGCTGAAAATGTAGCAGTAAACTTTGCTCTCAGGTATGCTTCTGATAGCATGAGACCCTGCACTGAAAATATTTTCCCACTGAAATTAATAGTTTAACTTTGGGTTTTATACAAGTGTTTATGTACAAACACAACTTCCAAGGAATTTAGCAACTGACTTTTCCTATGTAAACTCTTCTCCTGTGGTAAACTCCTAGGGCAATTAATCTGCTGGTTTGGATCTGGGATACAGGAATAAACTTATTACTTGAAAGTTCTTTGACATTTCTCAAATGAGTCATTTTAATTACCTTCCAGTAAAGAGAATTCTCATTTTGTTTGAATTTCTAAAGTTCAAAGGTGTTTTATTTTTATATCCCAAGAGACAGTTGCACACAGATTTTGTAATATCTTTCTTAGCTAATGACAGGTATCCTGTTAAGTGCTTTCAGCATCACAGAAATGCAGTAACTGGAACTTCTATCATGACTGAGGGACTAAATTGGATCTGGCTTTACCTTTTTCTTCATTTTCTTCACTTCCAACTTTGACCTCAGACAAAGTAGCTTCTTTTAGCTGAAGTGCTTTCTGTTCAGTGAGGTGTTGCCTAAGCAGTAGCCAGAAAGTAATTGTGAAAAGAATCTGCGAACAAAAATCAAAACAAAAACAACAGACTAATTGTATATTCTATGTGCTACTAATACAAATGTATGTTTTCTTAAATTTTGCATGCCTTTGTTTTCTCTGTCCATCAGAAAATGGAAATGATGGCATCAGTGTCAAAGTGCATCTTTGTGGAAGTTAAGTCATTTAGGAAACATCCTGCATTAAAAACAACTTTATTTCATTTGTACTTTTCCATTGAGTAATAACTTATCACTCTGTATCTTTTCTTAAAGGTATTTACCTATATGGTTCTTTTATACCATATTCTATTCAGTTTTTAACTACAGTTTTATGAGCTTAAGGTCTTCTCATTATGTACTGACTGGTATAATTTCCATTTGTTATTTTTTGTTAATTTTTTTTTTTTTTTTTTTTTCAGGGAAGAAGCTCATGCAGTGAGTGTACTGTCATTATTTGGGTTTGGCTAGCAAGACCTGCCTTCAGGAATCACAGGTCCCAGAGACTGTGGAAAAGTTTGAAGCAAGGAAGACACACCCTTGTGTGGAAGAGGATTAGATCAGGGAATACTTAAGCAAACTGAGCATACATAAGTCCATAGGTCCTGACAGGATGTACCCACAAGTGCTGAGGGAGTTGGCTGATGTAATTGTAGATGCTACTGTCAATAATCTTTGATTGACTGTGGTGACTAGGAGAAGTGCCGGAAGACTGGAGGAAAGTAAATGTCACTTCAAGAAGGGCAAAATGGAAGATACAGGCCAGTCAACCTCACCTCGATCCCTGAGAAGGTGAGGGTGATGTGACACTGGTTGCCCAGAGAAGTTGTGGATGCCCCAACATTGGAAGTGTCGAAGGTCAGGCTGGATGGGGCTTCGATCAACCTGATCTAGTGAAAGATGTCCCTGCCTATGCCAGGGGGCTTGGACTATTTGATCTGTAAAGGTCCCTTCTGACCCAAACCATTCTATGATTCTAAGGTGATCAAGCAGCTAATCCTGGAAAACATTTTCTGGCGCATGAAGGACAAGAAAATCATCAGGAATAGTCAGTGTGGATTCAGCAAGGGGAAGTCATGCTTGACCAACTTGCTTAACTTTTATACTGAAGAAATGACTGGCTTGGTAGATGAGAGGAGAGCTGTGGATATTGTCTACCTTGACTTCAGGAAGGCTTTCTTCCATCAGATCCTCATAGACAAGCTGATGAAGTATGGGCTGGATGGGCTAGATGATCTACAAGGTGTTTTCCAACCTAAATGATTCTGTGATTCTCTGTTTCTGGATGAGCAGACAGTGAGGTGGATTGAAAACTGGCTGAACAGCTGAGCTCAGAGGGTGGTGATCAGTGGCATAAAGTCTAGTTGGAAATCAGTGATGGGCAATGTACACCAGGGGTCATCAGTGGGTCCAGTCCTGTTCAAACATCTTCACTTACGATCTGGGTGATGTGTCAGAGTGTACCCTCACCAAGTTTGCAGATGACACAAAACTGAGAAGAGTGGCTGATACACTGGAGGGTTGTGCTGCTATCCAGAGGGACCCCAGACAGTGTCAAGAAATGGGCTGACAGGAATATCATGGAGCTGAACAAGGGAAAGTGCAAAGTCCTGCACATGGGGAGGAACAATCAGTTTATTTACCATTACATGTTGGGCACTGACCAACTGGAGAAAAGTTTGGGAGAAAAGGCCTGGGAGTCCTGATGGACACCAAGTCGAACATGAGCCAGCAACGTGCCCCTACAGCGAAGAAGGGTAATGATATCCTGGGCTGCATTAAGAGAAGTGTTGCCAGCAGGTTGAAGGAGGTGATCCTTCCCCTCTGCTTGGCACTGGTGAGGCCACAACTCGAGTGCTGTGTCCCATCCTAGCACCCTGTATAAGAGACACATGGATATATTGGAGAGAGTCCCACTGAATGGCCATGAAGATGAAGGGACTGGAGCATCCTTTCTATGAGGAGAGGCTGAGAGAGCTGGGACTGTTCAGCCTGAAGAAGAGAAGGCTCAAGGGGAATCTCATCCAGTGTCTATATATACCTGAAGGGAGGGTGGAAAGAGGACAGAGCCAGACTCTTCTCAGTGGTGGACAGTGATGGGACCAGAGGCAATGGGCACAAACTGAAACACAGAAGGTTTCCCCTGAACATCAGGAAACACTTTTTTCCTGTGAGGGTGACCGAGCACTGGCACAGGTTGCCCAGGGAGGTTTTAGAGTCTTCACTCTTGGGGATATTTGAAAGCCATCTGGGCATGGTCCTTGGCAATCGGCTCTGGATGTCCCTGCTTGAGCAGGGGAGTTGGACCAGATGACCTCCAAAAGTCTCTTTCAGATTCAACCATTCCATGATTCTGTGAAGTTTACGGAGTCCATTATATTCAAACTAAAAAATCCTTTTAGACATCTTCTATTACTTTTATGGGTGTGGCTAAATCATCACATATACACAAGAGTTCCCTTTCTTGACACTGGCTAGTTTTAGATAAGATATTTGATAATAAGATGATAATAAGAAACAATGTCAAAGGGGCTGATGTATTAAGACAGTTAAAACTCCTCAGAGATTTACAAAGCTATTGAGAGAATCTGTAGAACTTCTCTTGCAGAACCCCTTGAGCTTTAGCTCTCTTACTAAACTAGCCCTACCTTTATGAGAGAAATAATACAGCACTCACTAATTTTCAGTTGCATTAAAGACGCAGAAATGGTTGCCCAAAGGGCTCTGCCAACAAGGAAAATCACTCACAGAATAACCTTAAATGGTAATTAGGAGTCACAAGGAAAGTGATTCACTTAGCGCAAGGGGAGCAGTGCCAACTAGATGCACTCTCTGAGACACCCCTCTTGTGTGCTCTAGAAACAACTTCCTATTTATGCTCATACCCTCCCTCAGAAGCAAACTTGCCAAACAAAATGCATTTTGTAGAGCTTTCAAGACATCAAAGAAAAAATCTATCATACACTGATGTCAACAAACTCTTGGTTTTGACTTGAAATTGATTCCAATTCATGCTACTTCATGTGTAAGGATAAAGAATTAAAGCTCAGACACAGCTATGTACTGTTGCTTATGCCAAATCATAAGGGAGTCAGTAGTGTTGGTAATTGCAATGACACCACAGTTCTAGTTGCCATCATATTCAGAGACAGACCTGACAGCCCATGGGTATTAATCTAACAAATCAAATCACATCTAGTTTGGCATCCGGTTTATAAAACCAAACAAGTGAACAATTCCCATCCGCTAAAAATTTTCCACAGAATTGTCATGCAAATCTACGAAGATGTCTGACACATTTGTTTTGGTATTAGCTTAACAAGCGAGAAGCAGTTTTCTGAACACTACTTTTAAATCTAGCCTTTACTGTAGAACTGCTACTGAACATGGTTATACTGAGTACCGAGGATTTGCTCTTGAAGAAATGCCAAGAGATCCACATTTTTTATCACAATATATTTTGTGGTTTCACAAATAAATCTCAGCTTATTGTAACACCTACCTTTGATGCCAACTCCCCAGGTTCCTTTCTTTCTAAAAAACCAGATACTTGAGGAAGCTCATCATTCCTGAGCTCAATACTCCATATATACTGCAACGTTAGCAGTAAATTTCCATAGAAAACCATGAATGGTGAACTGATCATGGCATATTTCCTTCGGTCCCGAATCATCCACAGAGTGCAAGACCAGATTAGTAACACAAAAGTCAACCAGCTGTGATACGTGATACTCCATGCCTCATGGAAGGAGGAAAGAAAGGAAAAAGCGTTGACGGATACATTCAGGAACAACATGGATGCATATTGCCAGCTACACTTACATTAGTTTCTCTGCTTAGTGCCCATTTTCATTGTCATGAGATTCTCACCCATATTAATCAGCTACTGGTCCAGATAAAATAAACCCCTTGGAGAATGTGCAGAAAGTAGATTTTTAAGAAGTCCACAGCTGAGGGTAAACCCTGCTTTGTGCTTTAACTGTCCTTTGGTAAAGTTTATAAGCAGACTCATTACACCTAACTAAAAGAGATGGAAAATGCAGACTAACTTTTGGGCACACAAGATCTTCTGCAAAACTAGCAGCAAAGAATTCAGAATAGGAATAGCAAAACATATTCAATAGCTACTACATTCAAGGTCTTTGACAGACTTACAAAACAATGCTAACTCCATACTGTTCTAGCCTTTTGGGAATCAATTTAAAATGGAAAGTTATGGTATGCACACACTGCACACACCTAACCTGAAGAACATTTAGTTACACAAACCATGGCACACTACTTGAAGTACTCACAGCTACAGAAGATTTTCTATAGCTTGCAGAAATCAGTTACTGAAAACTGCTCTATTAAACACTAGGGGAAAAGGACTGGGGTTTTAAGTATTTTTGATTAACAATGTATTATTGATTTAGAACTAAATTCAGCTATATATATGCTGTATATATAGATATAAATGTGGTGTGTATATATATATATAGGTATAACTCTGGAATAACTGTCAATTAAAAATTTTAGATTCCTTTTAAATTTAAATAGAAAAGTGTGCTACATTAAGAATATTTCAATCAGTTTAACTCAGTCTGCTTTGAAATCACATCTTTTAAGGGTATGTGAAAGACACTACTATACTACTTCTCTGTCTCCATATAAGAAAATAACATACACTGAGCTGTCTTTGGCTATGATATAAGTGGAACTATGATATAAGTGCATCAGATCAGAACTTTGGCTATGATATAAGTGCATCAGATCACACCATAAATAAATTCATACATGAATCTAGGTCATATAAAATAGGGATATATCACTAAGAAAAAAAGCTAGTAGTGTCTCAATATTAAACTACAAGAAAGCTCTTCAAACATATCTTCTCCTTTGAAACTGAGAGATATGACCCTAGAAGTGAATTAAAAAGGAAATGCAGATTAAATGAAGCATGCGAGTTTATAAAATAGGAAAAAGAGGCATTATGTCAATATGAAAACAATTACTCGCTAATGTCTCAAAATGCATCATGCCAGCTCCAGATTCTGCTCAGAGCCTGCCTTATTTAGTTCAGAAACTTTTCCTGCTAAAGGACAGCAAATAAAATTTTAAACTTTATGCAAACAAAAAGGAGACAAGCTAATTTGCTTTACCATTTTTAATGCAAAATTAGGCCAAGAAACTTTATGGTTAATTTCATTATAGTTGAAACTTTTCCAAAACAGTAAAACCAAAGCTTGCATTGGGAATATAGAGAGAGATCTAATCATTATGCTGAAAACTTGCTATATTACAGCTCAAGGTATTTGCATCAAGTGGGCTTAAAAGCAAGCAAGAATGTGAGACAGAAATACAAAGGCAGTAAGTAAAACTTTAAAAAAAAAAAAACTGTAAGAAAGCAAAATCTTGCTTGGCACGAAGTTGTATTTTCCTTGAGACCTTTCTGTGTCAATATAGGAAATCAGTCTTTACAGATCTCTTCTTCTCAGAGAGTAACTGGATGCATGTTTCAACCTGAAATAGGAACTATATTTTTAACATTTACTGTATCACTATGAAATGCTTTAATTTTGTAGTTAAATTTCTCAGTGGAGCAAAACCATGACAAGCCTGCTTTTGCAGAAGCTTGGGAATCAATAGAAAACTGAGTCCCAGCAGTTTTCTGACATTCAACAGACAACAAAACCCAGGGCTCTCAGTCCCAGAAATGTGATGCTTTACCCAGAACCCCATGTGTTGCCCTATTTATAGGTCTATAACAGGCCTGGGAATTCTGCATTAATAACTTAGAATGGACCCAAAATGATGCTGACAACACATTGGTATTTTCTAACCCTGATGTAAACACTTAGTGAAAACCAACCAATGAGATTACTTTCAGGAAAACATTGAGAAGACATATTTATTTGTAAAATGACCAGCATTAATTTTTTTAATTAACAGCATTAACTTTTTTGTTGCCAGTACTTACCATCATGGCTATCAGAGCACAAATGTAACTTTGTTTCATGATAAATTGGAACACAGAAACCAGGGCATGTAATTTAACATTTTCTTTTTCCTCCTGCGTAACTTCCTCTTCTTCCTCCTCCTCCTCCTCCTCCTCTTCCTTTTCTAAGTAGAAAAAGAAATTATTATTTACAATTCATGCTGGTCTAAATGTTGTATATGCACTCTCTCCTGGAATGATTTCATTTGTAATCACTCTGATGGCTACTTCTACAGCAATCAGCAAGCTCAAGATGGGAGTGAAAGAAAAATTACATTTTAGCATAGTAAAGCAACAAAACCCCCGAAGTTACTGTTTTGGTAGGCAAAGTATTTTGTATAGTACATGCCTACAGCTCAGTTTAGAAAATTGTCATATGATCAGCCATCATTGTAAGGCAACCACAATTATACAACTTCAATAGGCCAAAGAGCTTACCAAAATAAAAAATGGTAGAGGCAATGAGTGGAGATACAGAATAAGAAAAAGTATGGGACTAAGGGTAATTCCCAGGCAATTCACTACCTGACATGTCATCCGAAGGCTCCCATTTGTACTGTGGTGTTGAATACACGTCTGCTTTGGCCGGACCATTTTCTAATGGCAGTGCAGGGTGGATGGTGTGATAGTCAGCAGGGTTTCCATTCACTGTTACCAGCAGCACCTGGCAGAACATCGGAGAGAGGCATTGCATTTAGAGTGGCTTGTAAGAGAATGTGACTCCTACTTCTGTGCTTCACTACTGTTGGATTGCCAGTGTTAACAGAGCTTTACAAGTAATTGCAGATACTTCCAAAGAAATTGGTGTGTTATAGTCATGTTGCAAAAGTAGCACATAACACCTTCCAAAATTAATTGTTCTTATATTTTTTATGCTATGTCAATAAAATCACAAATTTGTTTCAGTGAAGTTCTTCAGCAAACAGTAAAATGCTGCTGTAACTTTGAACTTCTGTAAATATTTCTTTTAAAAGTCTTCAAGGATTTTTTTTTTTTTTTTCAAATTCCCAAAATGTCACATTGCATTAGGTAATACTTCAATTTACACACAAGCAGTCTGAAAAGGAATGAAAGTGTGGATATACAAGCAAAAGCAATTATGTTACTGCAGTCAGCTGAGCCATAGTAAATTACTGTTTGCATGCTCTTGGCCTGTCCTACCTATGAAATTCAATGGAAAGAACAGTGTAAAGGTGGACTAAATTAACACATCCACAGCTCAGGAAGGCTAAGGATGACTGCATGACTCAGTGCACAAACAGTACTTTGGTGAGCCCCTCTTCAGAGATCCTGCCTTTCCCAGGTTAAATTGTCATTTTACAGCCACTCTAAGAAAGCATTCTTCTATCTCATATGTTTAAGTTAAAGCTGTAACCAAAAATTCATCCTCTTTTCAGGCAAACTAATATGTCAAGATTTTCAGACTTTAGTTCACATCTAATTATTTCCAGTGGTTATGAAAATAATGGTTATAAATCACTTCCAATTTTAAATTATTAGTGGTAAGATCTACATTTGCTGCCATTAATAAAAGCAGCCTCAGTAAGTATTGTTATTGGTGCTGCATTTATGCCACCTGGTAGTCCTAATTCAACACTCTTTCACTGTTTTATTTTTGTGACTTCAATTTCAGGCCTTGTGCTTATTTGGATTACGGCTCCAGCAACCACAGTCATAAATATCTCTTGTATTGGCAGAAATTCACATGCAATGGGTTACTGATGGTAGTACATGAAGACTGACTTCTGCTTAGACTGTGAGACAGGAGCATATTTTGCCTGTCATTGCACAGGCATGTGTGCACTGTTTCAGAATAGTATCTGGGTTATGTTCGGTTATATTCAGCAGCTACACCAAGCACAGGCAGTGAAGCACATTTAGATTTGGCTGTAGCTGCTCCCAAAGTTCATCTCATCTAATCTCCATTCTTCTGTGTACGCTGAAGAGAGGAATGTTTCTGCTTTCAGAGTCTGCTATAGGATCTATAGCAGTCAAGATAAACGGATCATTTGCTGTCTGTTCAAACAAGGCTTGGGTTTTCTGTAATCTGTAAATTGAACTCATATGTGTTGTCAGTCATGCTTTAAGGGCCTCAGCATTTCAACGTCAATGAAAGAAAAAAATACAGCAAGGAAGCTAAATCAAGTTTAAAGATGGCTTGCATTAGAAAGCATATTTTGATATCTTATTTAAACCCAATGAAATAGCAAAGATCGTTTGCCAGTTGGTACTACTATAAGCAATTTAATTTCAAATCATCAATTTTAGGGCTAATTGGTGGTTTCTCAGTGCAATTATTAAGGAAGCAAAAGACAATTATATTTAGGATAATCAAGGTTATAGGGTAAATGGCAGGCTAACCGAAATAAAGAAGTTTTAAAAATGTCATCTAAGGTTTTATCTGTATATATCAGTGTAATCTGTATTTACACACATTAAGAAGAATTACAAAATTACAAAGACTAGTAGTATACTAACATCCGATGGCTTGTATTCATCTTGGGTCATTGACAGAAGCTGCAAAAAGCAATGCAAGGACAAATTATTAAAGAAGCATGGCTCAAGCATTAATAAGTCTAATTTTCTGAATACATGCATGCATATTTGCTGACTTTTGCAGACTTGCACTAAGAAATTCAGAATTCTAAAGAAGCCAGCATAATTTTACACTGTGCTCCATAAAATTATATTTAGTGTGCCATAGCATTAAATAACTCTACTGTATGTTTCTGTGAATTATAAAACAAAACTGAGAATGTTGCATTTAAATTTTAGATACTAGGTCAAAGAATTAATCAGTATGGCATTATACTGATTAACTGCTTTCTAATGTCTTTATAATGATCTAATGCTTAAAAACTCTCTTTAAATGATCTTTAAAATTACTGTAATTATAAAAATACTTGCAAGTAAATGTTTATAATAATATAAAATGTGCTACTTCATTCATTTGCCAGCTCATTTACTACTACTATTATTTTGACAGAGCTCTTGGGGCTTGAGTATATGTGGCCTAACAGAATGTTTGTATATCCCAAATTTGACTGCAACTTGACAAATGAAATTTTGCACTACAGCTGTTGAGGACAGATGGTAGAAAGCTGGACCTTTCCAGGAGCTTTTACATCAACTGCCTTAACTGCCCTCCTATAAATATCCTACAAGGACACCAGTACACTCAGAGGAAGATAAGTTGGCAGCCTCCCCTTTCCAATGACCAAGCCAATTAGTAATTACAAGGCAGATCAAATATTTAGATCAGGATTTGGCTCTCTGACAGACTTTCTAGCTGTTTTGCACACAGGTAACAGCCTTATGTCAAAAGCCTGGCCCTAAACTTCTTAAAATGCGGAAGCTGAGAACAGAGAGCATGCTTTTCATTTACTTCCTTACACCGGTTGTAATTTTTGTTTTATTAAATTTTATAAAATATATTCCTACTCTGCCACACAGCCTTGATATTGTACCTGGTTTATACATTCACATGTGAAGATCTTACTTGCAACCTTTATCATGTTGCTTCCCTTAACTTCAAAATAACTGATAAAATTGACTGAAATACAGTTAATGCAGAGACCCTTCCCCCTCCAGCCTTACTTTTCTCTCATCAGTTGTATAGTGGCTTGCATACCACAGACTTCGTCTTCTCTCTGCTGTCATTGGAATTGGGCTGCAGGCTATTTCTTTATCATCTTCCCTGCTAACAGATTTCTCTTCGTCAGGCATCTGCTAAACAATACAAATGACAAGACTAGTTATAGCTCTCTAAATAACAATCTTAGCAGAGCAATTTAAATTTTCCCCTAATTGATGTTCCCTCTCCAAAATATGTCTTTGAAATGTCTTTTAGTGTCTAATGCACTCAATCTATGATAGATGACTCTTACTGAGATGACACTTTCAGAAATGATGACAGAGCTTTTCTGTAACTGCTAGTTTGTCAATGCCAAGATGTTTCCTGATAGTTACAAGACACCAGAATTACACAGATCTCCACATACTACCTTACTACCTTAATTTACTATATAGTCATACCATAACCTAGTGTACAGATGTTTACTTTTTAAGGCAGTGTATTGAAAGAAAATTCACTCTTCTCATCAGCCTACACATGTGAAAAACCAATTCTGCTTCACTGAACAACTGAAGAACTGAAAAAGTCAAAACCTTTTGAGCATATGTATTTACCATTAGTGGCTAATCTAACTCACCAATCCATGCCTCAATATGTAACAAAGTAGTCCGTGCTGTTCATCCATCTAGGTTCATCTAGTCTTGCTTCTGAGTCAAGCCATAAAAACATCAGTGTGTGGTCATGCTCACTGGAGGACAAGATGACTGGAAAAAGCCAATACAGATTTACCAACCTGATTGCTTTTTATGCTGAAACAACTGGCTGAGTGGATGAAGGGACAGTTGTAGATGTCAGCTACCTTGATTTTAGCATCTTTGACACACTGTCCCACAACATCTTTGCTGACAAGCTGGTAAGATATGGACTTGACAGATGGACCACAAGTTGGGTGGAGAACTAGCTAAGCTGTCTTGCTCAAAGTATGGTAATGGCTCAAGGTGAAAATGGTAGTCAGTCATGAATGGAGGTCCTCAGGGACTGGCACTAGGTCTGGTACTATTCAGCATCTTCAAAACTATCATCTGGATGGAATTTCACCCACACAAAGTTTGTGAACGGCACTGAACTGGGAGATGAGGTAGATGGGCAGGAAGAAAGAGCCACCATACATAAATAGGCTAGAGATGGGCCAATAAAAAATGCACAAGGTTTAACAAAGATAAAGTCCTGCATCTGGAATAAACCCACATAACAGTAAAGGCTGTGGACAGAGTATGTGGGAAGCACTGTGGCATAGGTTCAGGGAGTCCTGGTGCATAGCAAGCTGAACATGAGCCAGCAGTGAACGCCGGCAGCAATGAAGGCAAACATGTCCTGGACTGCATCAGCAAAAGTACTGCCAGTAGATCAAGGGATGTGATTATTCCACTGTACCTGGCAAGTGTCAGGACATACCTGCAATTCAGTTCTGGCATCCCCTGTTCAAGAGAGACATAGAAAATCTGGAGAGGGTCCAGCAAAAAATTGCCAAGATGATTAGAGGGTTGGAGAAGCTGAAGGATGCAGGAATTAGGGGCTTTTTCAGCCTTCCAATACCTAAATTGCAGTTTTACAGAAGACAGAGGTACTCTTATCACAGGGAGGCATAGTTATAGGTCAAGAGGCTAAAGGCATAATTTGCTTCAGGACATTAAAATATATATATATATATATATATATATATATATATATATAAAAAAATAATGAGAATAATTAATCACTGGCATTGGCTGCCTTTTCTGGAAACATCTAAGACTTGGCCCTGGACAACCTAATCTGAGGCCCTGCTCTCACAAGAAGTTGCACCAGATGATCTCCAGAAGTCCCTTCCAACCTGGACTGTTCTGTGACTCTGTGATTGCCTGTGATCCACATGCTCTATTTCTTCATCTGTGATGGCACTATTACCACTAAATTGAGGAGGACTGCTAATGCACCGCTCTTAGCCCCATCTTAATTCCATGGCCCAGCAGGGGTATAGGGCCTTTCAAATATAGCACAGTGACAAGCAGGAGATCTGGCTAGCTGTACACAAACCATGCTAGCTTACACATCCTCTATGGGCTCCTCCAGACCTCTTCCTGCACTCTGCCTCTTCCTCCAGCAATCTTGAACTTCCCAGCTGAACTGTCACAAAGCAGCAAAACCCTGCTGTTCACACCAGTGAGAGGAGAAAGCTCAACCATGTGGTGCTAAAGGGAGGGGAAGCGAGTGCTTTGGAGCCAGCAGGTTGCATGTGAAAGCTGTGTAAGCATCTCCAGTGCAGTGTTGCTCAGCAGGACTCACTGGCCCCAGGATACCATCAGGGAGAGGCTGCCACCACTGAAGTTACTCTGTTCTCGGCTTTGCCCAATTTCTCATTTTGAACCTTAGGCCTTGATTCTACTTATAGTTTTCATTACTGTTTGCCCTCTCTACTTCCTTAGTTTTCTGGTTTCTCCTCCCAAGACTTCATGTGGGTTTTAGATTCCTGTCTCTGATGGAAATAATAAGTATCCAAAATTTCAGAGGAAGGTATGCAAGAACATGAACTGAATATTATGGAATAATAATAGCAGTGTCTATTCCACTTTACCATTCATTAATGCCTGGATGTTTTACTCAGAACCAGTGGGAATGGTGAGGACTGAAAGGTAGACTTACCTATGCTTTAAAGTACTGCTTTATAAACCCGTTTTCTTGTGTGTAAAAGTCTTGTAGTACTAAATATACACACATGTGATTCTAATAAGAAATCAAAAGTGCTCAAGTTGGGTTCTACATTGCTGTTGAACTTACCAAAGCTCAACAAACTTTGAATTACCAAATTCAAAGAATTACCAAAACTCTTCTTCCTCGCATCACAATCTCCACTGGAATCAGTTGTTTTGAGTATTGAGTCAAATCCTTATTCGTACAGGTGTAAGGTCTCGATTCATAAAACAACCCCTATTCAGCCAAGTATACAAGTGCTTGTCGAACCTGGAACCTGGGGCAAGGTGTTACTGACTTCAGTAGGACTTAAGGGTAGGTTCAGGAACTTTGCTGAGCTGCAGACAAAATATAGACTACACACCAGCTGTAGTAGCATTAATCTGAATTTACCCTGTTAATAACTACAAAACAAGTTAACTAACTGTCAGTTTTTATTTCAACCTGAATGATCTGTTTGTAAGGACTTAAAATTTTCCTCTTGCCTATTTTGTCCTTTCTACTTAGCAGATATTTGTATTTCTGCTTCAGATTAAGTCCTACTAAGCTGACTTCTGGTTTGCAACAAAAATATCTGTATGTCCTGATATTTGCTCTTTTACTTAAACTCTACCTACTGCCAACAAAGAGATACCTCATGATGTAAAAGCTAGTTTTTGTCTGAAGTAGAGGTGTTTCAAAGGCAAGGTTCCAAATTAGGCTTTTAATGGGAACTAGCCAGTGGTAAGTGTTCCCATTGCTTATGCAAAATCAGCTGATGCAATAGAATCAGAATAAATTGGGATGCTGGGCAGAGGTCTTCAAAGCTACCCATGGGAACAGGACATCCAAACATCCTCTGGTTTTGAAACTCTCTCCATTCCAATCCTAATAGTAAGGTCCTATTTTTTAAATCTGGACTTATATAAACAATGGTTATTCATTTAATTTTACTTCTCAGAGGCAATGGTAGCACTTTTCACATAAAATTATGTATTTATATTTGATTGTAAAAGACCATTCCTAGCCCAACTGTAAGATGAAATAAACTGGCTTTGTGCTTAAAATATTTGTCACTGCCATTTGTAACTTTAATATAAATGTGGACCATAAAAATCTGTTTATCAACAGCATTTA
This sequence comes from Athene cunicularia, assembly GCF_003259725.1. Classification (NCBI taxonomy): domain Eukaryota; kingdom Metazoa; phylum Chordata; class Aves; order Strigiformes; family Strigidae; genus Athene; species Athene cunicularia. The sequence continues at coordinate 98,057,800 of NW_020799095.1, read as the reverse complement.
GTTTAGCTCCAGGGTGACCAAAACAATACCAAAAGACCTAAGATGTAGACAACGATTTTAGTAACATATTTCTAGCCTAAGAGATTCTAGGGAAGGGTGGGAAACCTTGTTTTCTCTTTCTCAGAAGAGGAAGAAAAGTCAAAACCCACAGTACTAGTGGTGTGATTACAACTTATGAGAGTCCTTTGACTTGTATAATTCTTCCAGTTCTTCCAGTACCTGAGCAATTCTCAAGTGCCTCTGAACTCAAACAATTCTACAAATTCTTTACGAGGACTCTACATTAAACTTTTGTAACTCTGTGATTTCTGTACTATCCCTTACCACTCACTGGACAGAATAAATGGGCCCTATTCATATACTCAGTATTAGCAGTTACAACCATGAGCTAAAATCTCCGGAGGCAGATTGCCTCTTCTTATTTGCAGAGGTAGAATTTCACAAGACTCAATGTTAGAACAAATCAGGATCCAAAATAGCGGACATAAGAAAAGCAAAACTTGCACTGGCCACCAAGGGTGTTTTGGATGGGTAAGATCCTTACAGAACCCCACACAGAGACTATACACTGAAATCTCATACTTGCTGTACTTGGGCAGACTGGCACACACACAAAAAACTTCACCCTGAAATTCAAGATTTGAAGTGGGCATTGTTCTTGTAAAACTGTTCATCAGCTGCAGTATTCAGAGACAGTCTCAAGAGCATGTGTCTCAGTGACAATTCCTGCTGCAGTCCATCCAGCAGATTCAGTTCACACAAGAAGGAAAAAACACCAAGTCTACATGTCTTACTCTGTTTTTAGAATCTGCTATGTCAGTATTATACTTAGCATATGTACACATTTTTAGGCTGAATAAATATTTCCTTATGCATAGTCTATCATACACATTTTGTTCAAGAGATTCTTTTGAATAAGATTTCTAATATGAGCAACTTTTTACTGTACATGACAGCAGTATGCAAAGAACAACTGCTTTACACCAAACAGTACATAGCATATTGTCTTTGCCAACCATTCAACTATAGACAGCTTAGTGGTGAGACCCTAAATACAGTGTAGCTTTGAAATAAACTGGGGATTGCAAAGGCAGGTTATGTACTTAGTTCCATAATGAATCAAATGCACCACAAACTCACAAGTCAAAAAACATTTCAATGAAACCTGGAATACAATAATTTCTGGATTTAAATAATTGAGAATGGAGTCTACCAGAAGAAAGCTAGTAAGAGAAAGCTTAGTTACTGATCTATGGAAGCGCTAAAGGAAAAACAAAATGCATATGGACAAAAAAAAAAAAAGCCTTAAGGAGAAAGTGTGTAAAATATGGTAAATTTTGCAAATCTCAGCATCTCTTTCTAATGACAAATATTTGCATCACAACATTTTGTGTATATATATATATATAAAAAGCATTAATGCATGGTATTGTTTTCTTTACAATGTTCTCTTTTTTAAGTGTCCATTTATCTTCAGAGGGAAGCATCATTCTGCTGGCATCTGAAGTTCCCATGGGAGTGCCAAGACTTTGTATTGCCTCTCATGTAGCCATGGGTTTGAGAGACATCAACTTTTCTTCAATAAATCTCTTTTGATACTTATTTGTTCTAGCACAGTTGCTTAGAAAGCATTTCTAATTTGACTTGTTTCCAGTCCTCAGAGAGTGATTTTAGTGTTTTATGGAAATACCCATCTCAGACAAGACAAGTAGTCTAAAAGAAAGTGCAGGCAAGTCCACTATAGTTACTCTCTAGTTCCGGGAGGAACTTTCAGGATTCACTCTATCCTGGGACATACAGGCCTATTTCTCTCCACTGAAAAAGCACAGGAACTAACTCAGACCCAGCACCAAGCTTTAAGATGGTGAAAGTTGGATGAAAACAACCCAGGTACTGGAAATGAATTCTCAGAGATGCTGAGATCACACAGCTCCCACTAACTGCATTTCACATGTGGTTACTCCTCTGTGAGCAATTCTTATGATTTTACTACACAGTTTGTGAGATGTGAAGTTTCAGTTACAGCCCCAATGCTAAAATCATATATTATCTGGAAATCTCAATTTTCATTTAAGGATAGAAAAAAAGCAAGCTTCCAGCTGCTGCAGGAAAAAAAAAAAAAAAAAAAAAAAAAAAAAAAAAAAAAAAAAAAAAAAAAAAAAGGAAAAAAACCCTAAAAGAACCCAATGCCAGAGGGCACTGGACCACAGTCTTGTGACTTCAGAAAATCCAGTCTTAAGATTTCTGGAAACTTAAGAGATGATTTTATAATAACTCAAGCTGACAGTTCTGGCATCATTCTACTTCTATTATGAAGCCAAATATATGTAAACCCCAAATATCAGACATCTCAATTCAGAGGTGATGTATTTTGTCTGCCTTTTTAAAATGTTAAACTGTTACATTAGCCATTACATGAAGAAACACCCTTAAAATAAGAAAATCTTCAACATCTTTACTTTCTACCATGAACTCCACTAATTCACAGCTCAGTCATGAGTATTTTCATTGTGGTTCACAGCACTGCTAAATCTGAACTCTAAAACTCATGTCAAGCCTCAGATGATCAGGAAATTAAAATAAATGTTTAGGATCATCCTTTTTATACTTCCAGTTTCTAAGCTTTTGGGGTTTTATATTCATTTTTTTCCTTTGAAACAAGACGTAAAAAATTACTTTTTGCCTCCTTTTTATCTTGTTTTTAAATGAAAGCTAGGATTTTCTTTTCATGCAGAGATTCAGGAGGAAAAGTTTTAACAAAATTTTTCTCCGAGTCTGATAAAATTGCGAATCTTCATCTTGTCTTATAGCGGCCTGTGCCAGCCTGTATCCTACTTCAGTTCTGCTAGCCAAGTCCCATGTTTGCCTTTCATTCGATAGCATCTTCATATCGATACTGCCTTTCCAAATCAGAGCAAGCATTATGCTCTGCCATTCCATTCCTTACATAAACAGAACCACTGATTTTAAGATTAATAATACCCTTGTAAGCCCCTGCAAGATCAAACTCTTGGAAACACTTATCAAAAAGAACAAAGTCAAGATACCAGCTTAAACTTGCTGTCTATTGCCCTTAACTTTTCTGAATGTTTGCACCTCTGTTAGAAAATATCTGGATTGGCCAGTCTCACAGGCATTAGTCATTAGTGCTAAAAAAGAGAAGGAATTTACCCTTACGATGGGCTCCTGTAGCCAGAGACGGATAAGAGTTGCGAGGGTGTAGTACATCACCAGTAACAAGATTGGGTTAGCATGGTGATACCAATGTAACTCTTGATTTTTGATGATCATCCAAGTGGTTGAGCAGTTTGTTTGAGTAAGAGAAGTGACACCGAACAACCTGTGGATATAAAAAAACCCAACTAACCAAGTTAGAGAATAAACACCAAATCTTAAAAATGCTTAAAAATACATTTTTGCACTAATTTCTGCTTATCTATAATAGCAATTTCTCCGTTCAAAAATAGCATTTGCCATCTTATCTAAAATGCAGTGAATATTTTCATTCCACATATTTAGTGAAAAGGAATGGATTTTGCACTTGGGTTTCAACATAAAAAATGGGAGTACAATATTATTACATCTACCATGTCCAATGTGAAAACTTTAAATGACCTGCTCCCTGTAGGCCCAGAGCTACAGAAAAAGGGGGGAGAAAATCTGGCTGCAAGGCCATTTGGCAAATCACAGCAACATGACATCTCAGAGTGATTTAGTAAACTGACATACAACACCATTCCACTCACTCTGCCAGGACAGAGCTGTAAAGTACATCTCCTCGGCACATTGAATAGCTTACCAATTTTTATTTTTTTTTTTTTAAAAGCTAATACTATTAATAAATTGGTATCTAATTATGCAAATACTTATAAACATACAGGGCTCCACTAAATTCATAGTTGTTGTGAACAGAGAAGGAAAACATTCAGAAAGACAATCGTTCTGGATGATCAAATCATTGAGAAATAAAAAGAAGAAAAATAATTCCATTATTAGTATTATTGTAGTTGCACTATTAATATCAATTACATGAGATAACTGACTACTTCTGGGAAAAATGGGATCCCACAATATTTCTATCTAGTAAGAAACTTATGTTGGAAAAAAGGAAAAAAAATCCCTAACATTTTAAACTTAAGACAAGATGTTAGATGATTTGTAGGTGTGTTAGATGATGAAATAAAACTTGTAGAAAATCATAATTAATCTGGTTCTTTCCCTGTAAAATATTTTTGAAAGTTCCAAAGCTAGGCATAGAGTTACCAATAGCATATGTCAGTATTCAGTATAAACAGTTTTGTTCTATTGACAAAGCTTTTTCTTTCACAGTGTGTACGAGAGTTTTCAATTTTCACAAGGAATTTGATTCTTGTGATTTGATTCTAAGAGATGTTTAAGGAGAACTATTTCTTGATACAACAAAAAAATCCCAAAATGTCATTACTCTGAAAGAGTAAAAGAAATACATTAAAACCAAAGTTTTTCTGCTGTGGGATTTAATTGTAAATAGTAAATGTCTAAAAGATTACTTCTTCGTTTACCTAGTAAGATCCAACATGAAAGGGTAAATGAATACAGAGAATGATATTGAACAGAGATGTGCTGCCTGAAATGTGCCCTTTGGATGCTGGAAAGTGAAAAGAATATAAAAAGGGAGGGGTTATACCTGTTCATTCACTGGGGGTTTGTGGCATGGGTATAACACCATTAACTGCCAGAACTAGAGCTCTGTAGCATTTTATTAAGCAATTTATCATCACTCACTTCTCATTCTGATTGTCAACATGAGCCAGAGGCTATAAACTTTAAGACTTCTCAAAAAAAAAAAAAAAAAAAAAAAAAAAAGATCCGGCATACAAAATAAATTGTTGTAACTTAAAGGAGCTGACAGAGCTGTGTTTGGAGTTGACCCAAATTCAAACTTCCATAGCATCCAAGCACATTCAGGTCTGGTGTTACAGTTTGGCTCCATCTGACCAAAATTCACGCTGGATTTTATTCTGTTCATATTTCTATCAGCATAGGGGAACATCTTGTTTTGTCTGCTTTCCTCTCTGCCAATGGACTTGTAATTTTTGCCCATTGATTATCAGGGTTGTTGAGTTCCTATTAGTTTCACCTGTTGCCTCTGTTTTACAACACATCTATCTTTGGTTCATCTTAAGCTTTTCTATGTAAGCACAGTATGAGTCACCCTATTTCAGTTTCATAAACATATCAATCAGAGTGAAATTAAGTTCTTACTGAAGTAAGAAGTCTTTCCATTGACAGTGAATGATGAGTATTTCCTACGGAAATGAGGGAATGTTCCTGAAGGTCTCTGGACCCTTCTGCCAAGCAGATATGACCTTCATATCACATATTCCAGTCCAATAGTATGTTTTATAATATACCATAACCATAAAGTCTCAAAAAATTGTGTTTCACTTTTATCTTCACTGAAAAAAATTCCATATAATCCTACCAGTTAGGAAATTTTATTGTGTTTCAGTTAAATTCACATTCTCTTATTTTCATTTGCTTGCTTCGGGTTATCAATACATTATACTATTGGACTTATTCTGCTCCCTTCTGGTTCTGCATTCACCAAATATACATAAGTTAAAATACATCACTTTTAGTTGCCACCTGACCAGCAATGTATTTATTTAAGCCATTTCACTTTGTCTCATAAATCACGAATCTAGAGGAACTGCTCCTCATTTCTGAATTCTCCTTGGGTTTTGAGACTTTTTAGTCACAAAGGTACTCTACACAACATCTATCATTCTAACATCATTCTAACATCTAACATCTATCATTCAAAATACACTGACATCCTGGGAATGCTGATTCTGTCTATTCTGGCCTGCAATAAGGCTACAAGTTGCTACTCATTCAATATTCATGTTTCATCATTATCTTCAGTGAGAACTGCTGGTGCGGAACATTTTTCAGAGACACAGAGTCATCTTCTCTTATTCAAAGCTTTTAAATACACAGGAATGACTGCCATAAAATGTATAAGCATTTACAGTAAGCAACATATATTAGGACATTATTCAGTTTTGCATACTTCATTCCACAAAGATTCACATTCAGTATTGACCCCGATCAGCTATATTTGTGCCCAACTCTGATCTTAGTGTGACTTCACCTTAATCAACATACATGTATACCATCACTAAAGCTCGAATGAGTTCTAAGTGGGGGAAACCAGCTGCCAGATAAGACAAGTTATGCATGCTTGGATACAGAAGAAAACCAAAACAAATACCGAGAGACTATTTACCAATGAAAATACTTTGCTTTTCAAAAGATTGTATGTAACATCAAAACAAACGGAGGTTTACAAGATATAATAGAATAATCCTTCTTTCAAAGAAACAAAATTCGTGTTTTTCAAAGTCCTCATCAATATTCTGAAAAACGCATTTCATTAAAAAAAAGCATATCAGAAATAATTTGGAAATTTTAGAAATTATAAAGGGCCAAGAGTAACTTGAATGTCCAAACGATTAATGCTGTGAAATAACACAGGAAAAATAGTTCTTAAAATAAAGGCAGTATCTTTTTGTCCACTTCCTACTCTGCAAGCTTGTTTTCCCAGCAAAGCTTCCTACTGTATCTGCGAATCATCCTTGTGACAGATGTAGTTTCATCTTTTGTGACTCTCTGACAAAACTGTATGCTGTGACCATAAAAAGCCCCCACGTTTTATATTAGTCTAGCATGAAAATGCAGAAAAGCAATTTCAGTTTTAATTGAAAACAGGAAAACCAATTCCTTTTGCACACACAGATATTTGACCTAAAGAGCTTCTGAAGTACTCACGTTTTATTACTGCATTATGTACTTTGCTAAAACTTCTCCAGCATGAATTATTTAATCATTACATTAATATAAGAATTTGCCTTAGTTATTATCAGTCATGGCATTAAATATGAACAAAAATAGTTACATAAAAAAAAAAAAGATTAAGTATATGTCACTTACAGAATTATCAAACACAGTAATTACAGATCTGTTAGGCCTGTGAATTTTGCCTTGAATAAAAATGATCTGGAACATTTTTCTTTGTAAAAATATATTTGTCAGTTCAGATCCTGCCGTGTACTGATGTTTTAGGAGTTGATTTCAGACCAGGATTTGCCTCATAATTTCCAAGGCCAGGAAGAGAAGTAGTAATTCTGACTTCCTGCACAATGTAGGACATGCAATAATTCTTGTATTGAACAAATAACTTGTGGTTGAATTACAATTTATAGTTTAGAAAGGCATCCAATCTTGATTTCAATTGATAGCAAATCTTCTACTGCCTTATTTTCTACCACATTTAGTTTCTATAGTGGTTTTGTCTAGATGAGATTTCCAGTTACTGCATCTTCCTACAACTCTGTTCTACTTTACATGCTACTTTTCACTACACAACAGAGCAGGCATCAATTTCCTATATCTTCTCTGAGCTTGCATGAAGATTACAGTTTGAAGAAAATGTCTGCATCAAGCCACTTCAGGAGCTGCATTTCCTCATTTACGATTACAGGAATCTTTTGCTGAGGCCAGTACATATTAGATGGTATCAGAAATGGCATCAGAGGCTTCCATTGTGCTGGGTTGGATTTGGGGAATCCATCTTTGTAAAACTTCTCTCAATTTGTCTTGGATTTTATGAGCTGTCTGCATCATTATTTCATCTGGTTATCTTCTCTTGAATATTTATTTGACTCTCCTCACATGGGGTAAGGGAATGGAATATCGAGATTGACTGACATTTGCATAACCGAGCCCTAAAATGATATGCTAGAAGTGGCCAAACAAGAGAAGAAAAATGGAAAAGGGAGGAGTAAGAGAGGGAGAGTAGGGGAAAGGAGAGAGCAGATAAAGAAACAACAGAGAGAAATTCAACAACAGTAAATCCCCAGAAATGGGGAAAAAAATTAGTCTTTTCGGGTGGGGCAGGGGGACAGCAGGTGGTGGTTATTGTTGTAGAAATACTCTTTTTCTTGGGGAAAGAGGGATGACATACAGGGATAAAAGGTAAAACTTCATGTTTCACAGGCCAAACCCTGAAGACTAAGATTCACAAAGAAAAGTACTCGACATACTGAAAGGACTATGTCCCAAACTCTAAGCATTGCTTGAAGAGTGAACCTTTTATTCAAACATTGACATAAAGGAGGTACATGCTCTTGTCAAAGTTGAAAATATCCTGGGGAAAAGAGGGAGGAAGGAGTGGAAAGAATTAAAAAATAAATTAGCATATAGAAAATATAATTCCTATACAGACCTCCTAAAAATCAGGAGTCCCCTGTTCACACAAGCCATCCTGTTGAGTTTTCTGTACTTGGATAGCAGCTACACACAAGTTATGATCCATAAAATTATATCTGTAATGTCTCTTCCAAGGGAATCCTGTGAGCCACGCCACTCCTTCCAGTACATCATTTGGCTGTATGTCCAAAGAAATACATACCATTGGAAAGGGCTCAGCCAGACCCGTGGTACCTCCAAGCCCATCCATGCCTTCCAGAAGGTTGTTACTCTCTAGGCTATAGGCTGGGAATTCAGACCACACTGTAGCTAATGCTCCAGGGTATGCTGAACTGACACAACGTTTTTAAATAGCAAAACACAGGGAGGAAAGAGGTGGGAAAGTTGGCTGAAATGCATTAGAGCATCCCAAAGAATTAGGATTAAGATGAGCAGGAGGCATTTGTTTTCACATGGCTTTTTAAGGGGAAAAAAGAATGAATGGGAAAATTGGCATTCATCTTTCCAAGTCACATTATTTATGAGATTCCACAGAGAAGGAACTGATCCTTCATGCCTTCTCCTCAGCTCAGTGGGACAACTGTATAGGGAGATACTGCAGACACAAACCTCAGTCCACAGCTGGACTAAAGTTATTAAACTTATCCATTTCAAGTGATACAAGCTTTAAAAAGCATTGCAAATATTTTTAGTGCTTAAAAGCCCTAGACTCTGCTTTGGTTCAGACTTGGATAACTCAGAACTGGCTAACTGGAACTGTGCCATATTAACAATAACACAAAAATGTGATTGTTTAGGTTGAGAAGTATTATGATAAAATTCAGCTTAACAGTTAATAACATTTTTGGAAATATGTGAAATCATAGACTAAGACTGGAAGTGTTTTCCTTCAGAGTGTTGCTATCACAACACTATAATACAGCATAGACACAGTGCATACAGGCTTGGTGGGTAAGTGGATCATTCTAACTTTTGGTTTAATGTCATCATATTTCTCTAGCTCTTTAGCAGATGTCTACGTACTCTTTTTCTCCTAAGCCTTGGTTTCTATAGCTTCTATTGGATCAAAGCTCTTTTTGCAATGACAAAACCAGCCCTGGTATATCTCCCAACCTCTTCTGAACATCAGTGACTTTTCTTTCAAAGGAAAACTAATTTCAAACACACATCAATTGCAGGAGAAATCTCATGAAAAAAAATATGTAATTTAACACTCGTGTGCTAATATAATTCATATAATGAGGACAGAGAGAAATTATGAGCCATTAATCCAGGAAGCTGTAGAGGAGAAAGGATAGCTTTAAAGGCTGTGAATTATATAAAAGCTTACAAAAGGTGTAAATACGACATAAATCTTAATTCAGGGAGAACCAAACGACCATATAAGTAGCCACAATAAAATCACTTTGCTCTCAGGTGAATTAACAACTTTAAAAGAGGATGTTAAGTAGTATCTGCTCTATAACTTTTTCTTTTTTTTTTTTTAAGTAACCAGATAATGGAATTTTCTCTGAGACTATGTGACTAGAAGCTGTTAAGTACTGGACAGCCATTAAAAATGACCAAATTTCAGATATATCTGAAATAAAGCAGCTGTCCTGAGGGGAATCTAAGTCTGAACATAAATATTTGAGAGTTCTATACCACTTTTCATCCAATAATCAAGCTTTGTACCAACTTTCTATTCCAAAAGCTCATAGTATGCTTTCATTGCCTTAGAGGGGTCTATTAATCTCTTGTTTACTGAGACAAAGCCCATCTTCAAAAGCCTCACATGAAGATGATTTATTCTATCAGTGGGTTTCCTCTTTGGATTCCCAAACTGTTTCATTACCCATGACACAGATCAGATGTGCCCTGAGTTTCTGATGAGCATTCATATTGATGTTGCTCTTTTCAAACTATAAATGAGCTAGAAAAATAGCAATGTTGCTGTAGCCTTTGGGGATCTTTGCTGGGACTTCCAGAGGTGAGATAAAGAAAAGTGCTGAAGCAATGACTCCAGTATCTTTTCATCCCAGTCAGACAGTTGAGCATCTGGCAGAGGGAGGACCACCAGACAGGATGGCAAAAAGAAGGTGAAATGGGGATAAAGCTGCAGAAGAAATTGCTTTAGGGCCCCTGCCTGGTAGACTTAGCTAGAGTGTCTCCTTCCACATAGTCCTTCCTCACCAGGACCAGCAGTGTCCCTGTGCTGACAGCAGCAGCCTGGCTCACTTGTTAGGTAGAGAATGGGTGGATAGTTGTTCTGTCACTAAAATAAAACTACTGTAAATGCAGCAGGTTTGGTTTGGTTTTGTTTTTTTTTTTTTTTTTAAACAGTTTCAGATACAAACCAGAGGAAACTCAGGGAGCATGGAGGCTGCAGGAGCTGAGGCAGCACTGCTGGGATGAGAGGATGGAGAAACAAAAGTCACCCCAGTGGAGGAAGCTGGTTGGCACCAGGCACAGTGGTTTCCCAACCTCTCCCTTCCTCGTGTACACGCCCGATCCCTGCAACTGTATGGGGGAACGAAAAGCAACTCATACTGAACAGCACTCCATGGGGAAGGATGCCACTCAAATCATGCCAACAAAACTAAAAATTTTTAATGTTTAGTTGCATTTTCTTCTCAGAGATGAAAGTAATGAGAAAACAGGTCCAGTTTTCTAAGGAGCTATGTGGAAAGCAGAAGAGGGAAAACTGAAGACATGTTCAGAAACATCCATGGGCACGAAGGCTTCCCCTTGCCAGAGGGTGAGCTTGGACATCTCAGCACACAGCAGGAGGCACAGCTTAACGACGTTTTTCCGCGCCAATTAGTAACTGAGGTTACTGGTTTTTCAAAGTGAGTTGGCAGAGCTGCTGAAAGGAAAGGAGCCAACAGAAAGTCTCACCTCAGAAAGTCTCACACAGGCAGAGCAGGGGAAGTGAAAGGAGGACAGCCTGCTCCCAACACTCAAGCAGGTAGCGCAGCCCACGGACAGTCTTGTTGTCCTAAGCTCAGGTGCTGGGAGAAAGGTGGATGCCATTATGCTGCTAGGCCACTGAGTGTAACGCTTCAGCAGAAATAATTTAGGGAAAGGAGACCATGCTCAAAAATCCCCAGTGAACATCAGCAATTAGCAGGGTAGTGCTACATGACCAGAACATGCAAGTGACCCACACAACAACTAACCATACAACTGCCTGTCAGTTTAAGAGATTTATTGTTACTTCTTAGAATAACAGATGCAGAAAACCAGAAATTGTTTTAAAGTGTAGTTTCATACTCATTTTAACTTTGAGGTAACTTGGTCTGTGATCTAGGAACCTAAGGACACAGACTGCAGCCAAAAATTTTGGGTTTTACTCCAAGCTCTGGCCACCTGGGGTAAGGGGCAGTATGCAATTCATCTAACTTTTCTTTTAGGGAATTTTTCCACCTCTGAAAGGGAATGATGATACTTTTCGGTCACACTGGGACAATCTGCGAGGTTCAGTGATGCATGCAGAGGATAAAGAGATTTTCCACTTACTCAGCTGGCGGTGAAATGGATTGGAACAAAAGCAAGAGTGATTGATACCTAAATTAAAAGATTCTACAGTAGAAAATATAAGTCATTAAGATATTCTTTTTTAGCAGAGAAGGCATCGAAGCAGAAATGCAAGTTATGATTCCCATTTGTTTTTAAACAGAAAAAGAAAATAAAATAGCAGGATATGGGAAAGGAGATAACGGGATCATGAACAATAAGGCTTGGGAAATGGGGGAGGGAAATGCCTAATTAGCTAATTTCAAAACCAAAGCTGTATAACATAGCTGATTTTAAATCAGCTATAAACCGTACCTGATTGGTTCACTTTTTATCAGCACGTTCCCAAATTCAGCTAAATGAACATAAACAGAAAATTAAGCACATCCACTCTGAGTGTTTATAGAGAAACTGATGGAGACTGACTCTCATGCAGACAAGGACTAACTCCCTGGTGTGTGCTCAACTGAGGTTAGTCAGGGCTGCCTTTTGTACTACCTCTGAGGAATATGGGATCATTCATTTGTCAATGCTTATATATTGAGCTGAAAACACAAAGAGCTACATAAGTGCTAAATATTTATCATCACAATTTCTGGGCATGCCAAAGTATGAAAATAAAGGCTGTCAAGCACACCTCAGAAAAACAGTAAAAACAAGTTTGTAATGCCAAGAGAAGTTAGCTAATTATAATCCACATCTCATAATACCAAAAAAGCAATAGCTATCTGAATCTGGTAGGAGGAAAGGGGGTGATGCCTGTCCATGCTTTTTCTGTCCCTTTTTTCAGACACTTGCTCAAAGATCATAGCATGCAGATCTGAGTTCTTTAAATTATATGAGAAGAAAATTAAAGGGTCACTTCACAGTTATCCTCTGCATGTCCGCACAGCCTGTGATGGCATGAGTCTGTATTCAAGTGTCAGCGTAGGAATCAAATACATGCAAGCAGCCACACGGTGGGAGGAGAGGGAGGTGGAATGATCCAGCTCTCCATGACGATGAGCAGAGCTGCTGTTAGTGGAGAGGTGTGCTTGTCCCACACCAGTCAGATGGGTTGGTGGATGCAAAAGTGGGAAGGCTCTGTTACAAGAGCAATTGCACACCCATTTCAAATCAGAATACAACACCACTTGTAAAATTTTTGTCATGTCCCTCTGTCCCTCTCATCCTGACATTACAACACATCCCAAGAAAGAGGCACCTTTGGCTGTTCTTACGGTAACACACGGCTATTTGAGGGCAGGAGACAGCAAGGAAGTGGCAATTCGCCAACATTATGTCATGCGATGGTGACTGATTTTTATGTTTGCAGCTTACGCTCAGTTTCCGGACACAGCACACAAGTTGCTGGAAGCGCCAAGGCCCCCCTCTCCCCACTAACGAGAACCACCTGTGGCCAGGGCCAGCCCCACCAGGCTGCCAGAGAGCTCACCAGTCGCAGGCTCGCTGCTGCAGCAAAACACAGCTCGGAAACTGGTCTTTCCTGTGTGCAGAGACCTGTTGTTTTTAAAAGGTCTTAGCATGTCTCTTGGTTTACAACCCTTTCAAGTCCAGGGGAAGATAGAGGGATGTAAATCACCTGTGGTGCAATGCCAGTAACGTGAATAAAGCTGTGCCTGCTCCTGCCAAGGCTAAATTTGGCACTTTGTGCAGGGCGGCAGTTATGATGAACGTGACGGCTCTGCTGCAGGGATGGAGAGCCACCACCGTGCAGACTGCCAGGGAGGCTGGGAAGGGCTGCTCTGCCAGAGAAATCGCTGCAGTTTACTTACTATAGTTCATCTGTTGTGTTTTTTCAGAAAGTTTAAAATTTGCTGTAAATCCTGGCACAAACAAGAATATATTGATTTTAAAGAACTGCTGTATGTAGCAAAAAGAGATGAGTATTAATAACCATGTAAAGACCAGCAAGGGCTACAAATTCTCCCTAGTAAAGCTGGGTAAGTTTGCACTGACTTCCCTGTTGTCACCACTGGACTTTCACCAAAACCTGAGCTAACCATTTTAAATCAATGTTGAGTACAACTCTCCTATAAAGTGAGAGCAGCATGGACATTTATGACATGTCTGCTGATGAGTGAATCTCCAAGGAATCCCTCTGAATAAGCGGTGAAAGAGTTGAATTCATTTTGGATGGATTTCTGAATGCCCATGTGGCAGACACTAAGCTGGAAATCTCACAAGAGAGAGTAGTTTTGCAATGTTTCCAAGATTTTCTTTCTACAACTGACTGGGAACTCCACCACTGCTTCTCCTATCACATTTGGATATTCCAGACAGTGCTATCAGCATGGCCTAAAGTGCAAAACTCAAAACAGTCAAAGTTATATTAATCTTTTTCAGTCCTGTAAAAAGTTGAATTTGTAATGAAATTCTGAGCGAGGTTCACTAAATAGGACTCTTTCTTTGTCAGTCATCTTGAGCAGTTGCTTATATAAACCACACCAGCTTGTTCCAGTGAAGTAAGACACTAAAAGGGAACTAAAGAATATAAAAATTTGTTAAGAACCACTAGACCTTCCTCTTCAGAAGGAGAAACAAATGTAATGTAGAAGGTTAGATGATTTGCTGTGAATTTTCCAGTATTCCTTGGTTCACCTATTTTTTCAACTCTTCTGCCATGCTGTCATGAATTCTGGTAACTATCTGCTCACCAGTCAGAGCTAGAGGTGTGAACCTTTCTGGACACCAGATACACATTAATTAGATAGTTAATAAAAAATGAAGACTGCCCAGACTCTGATGGTTCAGGTGATAGCAAATGGACTGTTTACTGTGTAGTAAAGAAACATTTCCTAGTCTAATACTGAGAGACTTACTTTATACAGTTCACAAAATGCTGGGAAAAAACAACTTTTGCAGAATCATGCAATTCAGAAGAGCACTTAGAATGACAGAATCATAGAACAGCCCAGGTTGGAAGGGTACTCAAAAAATAATTTCCTACAATCTTTCATGGGAAATGAAGCCCAGATGAGCCCACCCGCCCTGGGCTATCTCTTAGTTTAGAAAGAGATTATGATAATAGCAAGGATGATTAGAGTCTTTTGTCAACAGGAGTCTGAACTTGCATTCCTAAACTGTTAACAGAGTAATTCACTTTGCAAAATAATTTAAAAAAAGATAATGAAGTTGAACATAAAGCTCTAAGAAAGCACATAGGCTAAAGCCTTCTAAGTAGAATTAAAAGTCTCCTAAAATGTGGTACATTATACAGCTAATATGAAACTCAGCTGCAAAACTTCCATAAGATCATTTAGTTAACTTCTTTTCCTCTGCAAAGGAGAAATCCTGGCTCTCAAACCTAATCTGGTCATCATGACAAATGTGGTGGCTAGACTGGCATGGTTTGGAGCATGATCTGTGACTATAAAGTGTGCTTTTGCTGATAGAGGGTGATGGAAACAGAAGGGCAGTGGAGTGTCTTTATATGTCATGTATCCAGGGGTCTCTGCCCTGGCAGTGGGTGCTGCAGTACCGTGGTGGTAAGTGGCAAAAAAAAATCAGGCAAAAGGCATGAAAGCTGTTGCGGCCAAAGGGCAGCTCACTATAAGATACATAAATGAACTTCAAATACTCTGTCTTGTCAAACACTGCCTTAAGACCAGGTTACAAGTCAACTCCAAAACCTCAGAAATTCACAGAGAGGTAAGGCTATTCTGCCTCTCAGAGGTGAGACGGGTGCTAAAGATGGTCTGCAGCAAGGACTAACAATGGCTGTAGCTCAGGTGAAACATTTTTTCGCAGTTCTTGGCTACAGTGGAGCAACAAAAGCAGCAGATCAGTGCCTTGCCCTGGAGAAAGGCAAGATACTGACAAGGACTCGGAACAGCTACATCTTGCTATTTTGGCAATATCTGCTCTCCTTCTGAGATTTTATTAGCATGCTTAGCCTCTAATTTAGAGAAAAAAGTTATGGATGTCCCACCCTGATCTGACAACTCCAGGAATATTTTAGAGACTGTGGTTAAGCATTTGTTCATTTATTACCCTGCATAAACAGAACATTTGGGCTACAAATTCTGAATCTAGATCAAAGCTTTCAGGGAGGTTCGAATGGAGGATTTTGGGCTGGACTCAGATCTGAAAACAAACTGGATATTCTGAATCTACAATCTGTAGCAAATATTAGTATAACACTCCCTCCGAAAATGAGAGTCATTTAAGCAAGCTTATTACTAATCACTGTAAAACCTATTTAATAAGTCCTGCTTAAAGAGATTTATAGGCATTTTTCAGATGAAAATTTCCTGTTGAAAAGACAGCTTTAGATTAGACTTCCCCACTCAGATTGCAACAAAACATTCTGTAATTCCAAATTCCCATTCTCTTAAAGAAGATGTGAAATAACATACCACTGTGAAGTGGATGACACTCCCTGGACTCCTAGGTTTGCCTCACTTTATAAAGCTGATGCCTTCCCATAGATTAAATCATTTGTATTTAAACTATTTTAAACATTACTTGTCTGAAAACTACAAGCAATGCAAGACAGACTTAAAACTCTAAAAAAGCACATAGGTTTTCATTTACATTGGATTACTGGATCTTTACATGAATATGCTTATAGGCACAGTTTTGGACAGGAATAAATTTACTGACTCAGGATAAACTCCATACCACTGCACTGATCCTATTTCTTCATGCTGGCAAGGTCTTATCATTGCCCCAGTTACATCCTTTTGCCAAAATAAACAACATCAGGAAGAAAGGAGGCAGCAATCTGAAAAACGGCAAACATATTCTTGCGTATTTTTTCAGGCTGTGGCACTGTGTACATAATTTCTAAAATCATTTTAGCTCATTGACTTGTTTTTGTTAACTCAGGTGAAAAGAATTTTATGGCAGAATTATGTTTTTTTTTTTTTTTTTTAAATTTTGCTTTAAATGGTTACTTCTTGCTATTATTTTCCCATCTCTGTAATTTACCAATTTTGCAATACGGCAACAAGTGAACACAGAAGATACCTATTTTAAATGAAGTTAAAAATGAGTGTGGACATTTTATTTGACAGAGATCAATTGGTAATTAACCGGTGCTAATTTATGAAACGACATAACTCCTAAATGAAGAGTAGATTAAGCCTTATTTACACTGGTCCTCCTGCACCACTTAGGACCATGCTTTCCAAAGCAGTTAGAGCACTGCCTTGAACAACTGCCACTCACTTCTCCACTGTGGGCTGGTCTAGAGAAGAAAAGCTGTTAGTGGCAGAGGCAGCTTCCTGCAAGTTCTGCCACTGGCATGCCTACCCCTGACACATCAGCTATACTTCAAGACTCTTCAGTACTCTATATATTTTTCAGTCTGCAGATCCTAGTGAGCAATGGATGGCATTTCACAATAGATCTGAAACTTTGTAGAAGATCAATGCCTCCATATCTGCTAACAGCACTGTGGCAAATACACTGGGCTACGTTATCACAATATCCTATTTTGGGGGGAAGTACTTTGCTTGCAGAGTCCCACAGGGTTTCAGAGAAAAACATGTAAATTCACCAGATTTCAGACTATCCCTTCCAAGAAAACTGCTTCTGGTGACACCATTCAGTCACTTCTTACAATCACAAGTGCTGAATTTTGAGTTAAGCATTCTTAAAAGGAAGGAGCAGCACAAGGATGATGCAAATCTTAACTGAAAGATACTGTTAGTTGAGAACTTTCCAGCTTGTTTATGTATAGTTTAACTTCATTTAGTCTGAAATCAATCGATACAGTGTCATGCTGAATGCATTACTATTCAGAGACAACACATTTTTTACTGATCAGAAACAAGTTGTACATTTCTTGTCAACTAGAGAAATCGTCCAGAAATATCAATGTTAGCAGCTTTTTAAAACACCATCCTTATGCTCTACAGAGAGAAATAATATCCCCCAGAAGTCCGAGCTAGTTTTCACATCTGCCCTAGCATGTGAGGAGAGCTTAACCTGGGGATTGAGCCCTCAAAACTTTACAGAAAAATAAAAGAAATAAAAGCCCTCCTTATGTTTCAGCTCCCCTTCATATATGGATAAAGGTCAGTTTGTAATATCACTAAAGCTAACATATGCAAATATATGTACTTGATGGATTTTTTTTTTTTTCATACAGTGAGTTTATTGCAACTAAGGAGAGTTCACACAACTGAGTAGGTATGCTGGTGATCTGCTGTTCTCCGCTTGCAAAAAGACATTAAACAGCATATTCTGGGTGAGAACAGCAGAGAAGAATTTGGGGAATCAGATTCTTTTCTCAGCATATAATTTACTCATGCAAGCCACCCACTAGTATTAATGGGAATTCTGCATATTTAGCTCTGCTTGAAACCAAAATGGTACATAAAATATCAAGGTATCAAATTTCTTCTAGAATGAAAAATGCTAAAATATTTTTGCTGCACCATTCAAGTTCATGTGTCTTTCATTTTCCTCCTCTAGCCACTGCTTATATACCAGTCCAATTCCAATCATTAAAAATCATACTAGTGACTTTTCCTCACAGATTTGCACTTCCAACCACTAATAAAACCTGTCTTGATGCTCTTCAAACACACCTCCCTGAAAGTTGATCAAAGTAAATCCAGAGTAGAAAGACTGTGATTAAAGAAACAAGGAAGATATATTTACTGCACCTTCTGTTGAGTTGTCATCAGTGTTTTGTATATTCAAACATAATTTCCTATGTAATTTAGTCCATCAGTCCCTCACATGACATCACGTGTAAAAGGCAGATTACCCAACAGTACCAGTTCAGGAGAAAGTCTCAAGAAGGTAACATCATCATTTACTACTTACAAAACTCCAAATTCAATACTGGGACATTTTTAATCCAAAATTTGAAGGTGCTTTTACTTTCTGAAATGAGGCAGAAGCAACTTACTTGCAATCAGATTTTTTTTCATCTCAGGAATTAGTGACTAAGTTAAAATGGCATATTTGTACCGAGTGAAATTTTATCATAAAATGTAGAATTACATTATTTACAAAAATACAACTAAATGCAGAAAATAAGTTTGAGACTATATTAATTGAAAATTAAAGAAAATAAAAATCAATGTGATTTAAAATTAATAAGAAAATATTAAAAACTTAAAAAGGACTTTTACAAATGATGCATATGAAGAGAATTTCATGTGTTCTGGAAAAATGGTATGAATCACATACTTCCTTGCTATTGGCGTCTGGTGATAAAACACTGAGAGATTATATCCTCATAGCCAGCCAAATAGTTGAGAATTCTGAAGCCATGATTTCTATTTTTTTTTAATATAAGAAGAAAGTAATATAAGATTTTACAGAAGTTGTGAGCGTTTTAGCTACTTGTTACTAGAAACCAACCGTTCTCCTACGCTGACCTCTAGATGGCACAAAAGAACCTAAACTAAGGAGATATTTTCCTGGTTTTCAGGTAATATTACCCTCCCAATCAGCCTCCAAAAGTCAGCACTTCCAGCATCACAAAACACACATCTATTAACCCGTACTAAATAAAATGTAAAAAATAAATATTAAAGTAACAGCTACAGTAGCTAGGCAGCTCATTTTTTACTGTTTTTAAAGATTCATTGAGATACAAATAATTAATTGATTCTCCACAAGTACATCTAATATCTTTTCACCTTCAACTTATAATACTTAAAAGGAACAATAGGCTTACCAGAAATAGGTTGTTTACATTTAGTTTAATGTAAGGATTACTACAGCACCTAAAAAAAAAAAAAAAAAAAAAAAAAAAAAAAAGTAGCAATGAGTAAAATACATCCATTACTTCATCTTATTTGAGATTACAGTATGTAAAAAATTAAAGAGTCAGTAAAATCACATCAAATCAATATTTACTGCAGCATTAAATAGAAAGGCTGCTTTTGACTTAAGTGATGTAGCCGTTGGTATGAACATAAGACCAGCATGTTCTGTGTGACCAGAGAGAATTTTTATATTAACGATCTCATATTTTGCATGGCATGCAAAGTAACACAGCAGCCCTTATTCTCTGCACACAAGGATGGCACCACACATGCATTTTGCCCCAGTTAAGACACTATGACTTTAGACCTCAGAACATTACTTTTCCTTTACCAAAAAATGTGCATGTGTACACTGCCCTTGCATCCATACTGCCACCTATTTCCTTTATCTCCTATCTTAGCCAAATCATTCACACTCACATCTGAGGATCACTCTGATGAAAACCAAAATCACTTTCCCCTCCTAACCTGTCCCAGCTCTCTGCATACAATTGCCCAGGAGGGACTTTCACCACTCTATCATTCAAAACCATTCAGGCTGAAATGCTTTGACTTGCAATTCTGAACATGACGTTATGCATAACATTTGTCAAAATATTATGTGGAATAGCATTTGCATCAACATGTGATAAGAAAGCATTGCATCATGTGCCCACCACTTAACGTGAAAGGAATATCTCTCACCTGGCATAGAAATCTTTTGGTGGTACAACCTCCTGAAAGAACTGTAGCTGGTACAAATAAAGTCCAATCAAGTGCCCCGCACTGAATATAGCCATTAATACACACAGACAGCTGAATATCAGCGGATCAAATGCTTGGCAACAGGACCACCATGTGCACAGGCCCAAAAATACAAAGAAATACACAGCTGAAGTCAAAGATGGCACCATCATACCTGTAAAAATAAAAACATGATGGGTTGGAAAAGTGTGGCAAATATCAGTATTTGTTAAACCTTAAGTCTTACAAGAAGCATATTAAAGAATTTAAACCCATTAGTGTTTATGGTAATTATTACAATTAGACCTTAAGACTGCTATTAGCTTTGAGACTAGAAGAGATTATTATTTTTGTTCAATTCACGTATGTCATACCTTAGCACTTAGTACACAACCACTCTCCAGACATTCTCCTCAGATGAAGTCTTCTCTTTGTTAAGATGTTTCACAAAGCATAGAGAAGACCAGAAACACGGCTGCAAGGCCAGCTAGTAGTGCCTGAGAACACCAGTGTATTAGACTTAAAAATTAAAGTACAAGATGCTAAAATGGCATAATGGATGAATAGCAGAAAGCCTTCTCATATAAATCTTCAGATATCTTGAGTTATTAAAACAAAAAAGCCCCAACCCTAATGCATATACTGAAAATAAGAGAGATCTAGATAAAATCTAGAAAATATTAAAAAAAAAAAACCAAAAAAACCAACTCTTAGAAACTTGTAATTTATATATGACAGAGATGCTGCTGTCTTACATATATATTGGGTTTGCTCTTGCACATGTAGCAGAGTATTTCACTTGTGAAAATGTCTAACTGGTGAAGGACACCCAATGCTCTGCAGGTAGCCTACAAAAATTGAGTAAGCAGGAAAGACATACATGTCTAAGAGTGGCAACCATGAGAAAATGACATGAGAGAGCTTACATCCAGCACAACAGTTCAGTGGAGTCTCTAAAGTAACACTACTGAAGTTCACAGGGACACCTGTCTCTATTTATTTTGGATTTTGTTTACTAGGGCATGTCTAGGAGCCACCTTCCTCTGGACAGACCTGCAGGTTCCTGGTGGCCTGCAGCTCCAGTACACCTGTTGGCCCTGCAGCTGGGCCAGTCACTCTGGCAGGAGGACTTGCACCTTGCCAGGTGCCAGCTTGCCATGTCTTCTGGGGGCAGCGCTCCAGGGGTTGGTCCCCCATTGGGTTGAGTCCCGGCGCTGTAAGTACTCTTATCCAGATATTTTGCTTGAGCTTCACCATCACATCTTCCGTATTGTATTTTAGACCAAGTCTTTAGCCTAGGGTGCTCTGTCTCTGCTGGCTTTTCCATAGGCTCACAGACTTAAAAAAATGACAGGAATACGGGGATCATCTATTCTGACTGCCTTCATGATGGGGGCTGTAAAACTTTACCCAGCAATTTCTGCCTCAAGCCTGTAACAATTTCCTTTCTTCTTTCAAAGAGATACTTTGTCTTTATTTAACACTTTAGGAGAAGGAAAATCCACTATATACATAAATATGTTGTTTATTATGGCCAATTACTCTAGCTACGAGAAATTCAAAATTTATTTCTTCTCTGAAATAGCTTAGGTTTACCACTTAACTATTGGCTCGTATTATAACTTCTACTAGATGAGACATCTGTTAAAAAAATGGAGGCACTTTGTACCTTTGTCAGTACTTTAAGGTTGTAGTCAAATCACCATTCATTTTATTTTTTTTTTCTTGGCATGGCAAGTAAGAAAGTATTTAACTAATTAAGCTCTAGGTTTTTCTCTGGAATACAGGCTTCCCAGACCTCAAGTCCTTTTTTTAACTCTCCTCCAAACACCTTCCAGCTCTCAGTGTGTGTTGGAGTCCTGCAGACAAGCTGCTTGTCACCACTCAGAAGAAATTGCCACTGCTGCATGCTCCTTCTGCTTCATCCTCCTTGGGTGATGTTCAACCATTCAACTTCAGAAGGGTAACAGTAACAGGTTGGGGTTTTTTGTTGTTGTTTGTTTGTGGGTTTTTTTGGTTTGGGTTTTTTTTTTTTTTAATGGTATCTCTCTTCCTGGATGTCAGGCCTCGTGGCAACCCACATAACCTTTTTTTTTTTTTTTTCCCTTTTTAGATGTATTACTTTGCATTTGGCTACATGTAAGGCTGTCAGATAACCTTACCTTACTGAAAGAGCCTGCCTTACTAAAAGGGACACACCTGACCAGTCGTTGTCATTCAATATCAAATATCAATACCAGAACAGGTTGTTAGACATTGGAATGAGCTGCCCAGGGCAGTGGTAGAGTGCCCATCCCTGGAGGTGTTTGCCAGGTTGACATAGTGCTTAGGGATCTGGTGTAGTTGAGAATGGTCAGTGTTAGGTTAATGGTTGGACTAGATGATCTTCAAGGTCTTTTCCAACCTTGATGATTCTGTGATTTTTTGTACTATTACACTTCATACACTAGTATAGTTACACGTTAAGTATACACTTGTACTTTATATGTAAGGAGTCCATTCAAACATGTGAGTAGGCAGATAAATGCCAATTTACAATTGCATGATCTAATTTTGAATTCATTAATTACATTAATTAATTCTGGCTGTAGATGTTTATGTGGTACTAAATCACATGCCTTATTAAAACATTGTCTATATCATATCAAAACAGCTATTTTTACCAACCACATCAAAAACCAACATGAAGTCTGCTTATCACTCTTTACACACTAAATGTCTGTCATATTAATCTTTTTAAATTTTTCTTTTCTTTTTAAAGGTTATGTGAATACAATGCCTTTTTACACTTGGAAGTGACAGAATCAAAGCTAGAATTCACATTATAATATATATATAATATATAGTCACTTAGAATATACAACCATTCACCATTTGGTTATAACAGCAACTGTGAATGTTGTATACGGAATGTTAGAGCTACACAGTATTAGTACAAATAAATTAAGCAACTCAGCATATTCCAGTGACTGCCAAAAAATGAATTTAAATAAAATCAGCAGCAATTTCTTTTCCCTTAAAAATTTCCATTGTTATTCCCGCAGGTGCCAAGGCGCTGAAAACTCATTTGTTAAACGCATAATCTAATGGACTCTGGAGGAAATTTTTCAAATGCACCAACCTGCTGAACCAAGTAAAATCGTAACAACAACTTTTCCAGTGGTGATTATCATGTTGCCAATAAACTCCCTCAGTCTGGATGCTAGGGAGGCAATTCTACGTAGCAGTTTTAATTTCATCGTTTCCTCAAATTCTGCTTCACCACAGTCTTCATCATCCAGATCTTCTTCATACATCAAAGCGTCATCTGGCTCTAACTTTTCCCTTACAGCCTAAAGGAGGAGAAGGGAAAAGAGAATGCAAAAGAGAGAGACAGAAATGCAGAGGAATTTGAAATTAAAAATGACACATGTATTATTTAACAATGAAGTCTTCTTATAATCTTTGACTATGTGCAAGTAACAAGAGAGTTAAGATGTACTAAAGCTAGAGTTGTACACTGATGGCTCACACTTCATATCTGCCTCAAGAAAAAAGGATGTTAAGGGTTGTCTCTGAGAAAGACTGTAGTCGTACTACATGTGCACAACAGGGTGCTTGTTCATTTTTATATTAAATTTGTTTTGGTTTGCTTGGCATTCTTTCCATCTTGCTATCTATCTATCTGTTAAACTCCTCTTTGACTCAATGGCTTCAGGTATAAACTCCAGCCACTAAGCACAACCTTCCTGGTTGATGTTCCTCAGCAAATCTAATGTTTCAAACCCTCCCCCATGAAACCTTTATCAGACTTTAAATGCAAAACCTAGAATGGGGCAAGTAGGAGTGATCTGAGACAGGGCAACAAGGGCTGAAATAAATGGACATACAGCTCATTGATGGCTGAAGGACAGTTTGCAAGAGGAAAAACACACTAAACAGAGGCTCTGGGAGAGAATGAGAAATGGTGAGATCGGCTGATGGTGGAAAAAAAGGAGAAAAAAGTGAGCAAGAGAGAAGTACTGAAAGCTTGAGTGATCTGTAACAATTTAGCAGGGGAAATGAGACCAGTGGATTAGAACTACACAATGGAAAAAGGAAAAGAAGGAAATGTGTAAAGGCCCCTCATGCTTGAGCAGTTTGTTAGGATTTGGCAATGGCCTTCACCATCAAGTCTCCATCGTATCTTGGAGACTAGAAGATATACACAGCTATTGAGTGATGCAGACTAAATCATCAACCCACGGTGAGCATCTGCAGGATTAGCAAGAGGCCCACCCAAAGATAAAATTTATGGAAAAATTAGTCATTCACAAACATGTAGGGGCATATTTAAAAAATTAAAAAAAAAAAAAAAAAAAAAGCAGTAGTTTTGAGCCAGGTTCTCTCTTGGTGTAATACAGCGTAGCTTCTTTGGCACTAATCTGAACTTGTATTAGCTAACGTTAGTTCTGGCCAAGCAGTATCTCTGTGTGTGAAAGTAAAAAAGAGAGACTATTGGTATTTTTCATCAGAATAGCAGTTTTATATTTACTGGTGACCTTTGACAGCAAAAAATTCCACACCAACAGATAAGATTGCAGTAGGAACAGCTGAACTGTCAGCCTACTTAACCAAATTCTTCAGTACCATTTTGTTATGTGTATTCCCAAAGGAACAAAATTCCCTGTGGACTCCTTCATTTCACTTCTAAGCCTGGTGCCAACTTTCTCCTCTTAGTTTGGAGCATTAACAATGTTGTGAATGCCCAGAAAAAGCCTGCTTATTCTCAAGAGTATCTATTTACAATGAAAAACATATTAAATATGATAGGGTTGATCTGGGAAATCTACCTTTCTCTTGTACATATCCAGCTATTTCACTAGTTATACCCATTATAAATGGAGCACACTAGCATTTCAATTGCTTTCTTATTGTCACCATATATTTATACAGCTCTCAACATATGAACTATTAGATCCTTAATGCAAATAGTGGAGAGGAGATGGCAGTCCAAACATGCAGTCATCACATTTTGAGCCATGCAGCACAAAGAGGCATTCTGTCTGTTCATCACTGCTGATCATATCTGAGCTTCTATCGAAACAGGAGACAATTAAATATTCAGAAACAATGCTGACAGTAGGCTGAACATTATGCTCTTCTGCCACAGCTGTTTCTGTGAGAAAGACATACAAAGGGCAGAAGTTATGATAATTTCTGCTTGTGTTGTAGTTACTAGATAAACCTGCTCCTCATCTAGTCCTTCTGGGCCCAGTCCTGCTCCTCCTGTACTGGCTGTAGTGTTCTAATATGACAAATGAACAGTGAAAATTTCAGTAGTGTTCATATCCCAAACGAAGGAAGGAGTGAGACTGCTGGACATTTAAAGGTTATGACGCAGCATGCCTACTATACATGGGGCTGTGTAGAGACCCCTGTTTCCTCAGCTAATGCTTTCCATTTGCTGAAGACAATATGCATTAAAATGTGCAAGTATATACAAAAGTGTGTAGGAATAGTTTCAAAACAAATAAGTTATTCCATGAGAGACTGCCAGGATTCATATCTCTATGAATATTGCAAATCTACATTGAAGATGAAGACAGGATTCATACATTTATTACAGCTTAAGCTTAACTGGAGTGCTGTCTAAATTGCTTAAGTATACATATGCAGGAACAGCAAATAAAAGTCTGAAGAGTCACAAAAGAAAATAATAAAATGTTATCCATGCAGAAGCAGAAAATGTCCTTGAGGGAAAAATGAACAAAATTTAAATATTTTTAAGTATAAATTGGAAAAAAATACACAATAACTTCAAACTATGAAATAAAAAAGAGGATACAAAAGTAAGAAAACCACAAAAAAACAGCCCAATGAGAGATGGGACTCAATATCCTTTTCTGTGTCTTCCCCCTGCCTGCTTCTCTCACCCCAGGTGACAAACACCCAATTTCACATCTTGACCTCCTCAACGAGTCTTTGGATTTTTCTACCATAATAACTAGGACCATGAGTTTTTAACATGGCCAGGCTAATCACTCTTGTTTCACTGATCTGAGGGACCTCTAGGCTACATTTTGTCTTGAGAGTTCAGTATTAATAATCTAGTACTGATACCCAGGGAGAAGCACTATGAAAGAGGATATTTCACTGGACCAGCTGAGAAGGAGATGATGGTCCAAAATTTAAGCATAGGTAAAAGCTTGCAAGTTGATGAGTTACTGAAGTTAACTTTCCTTGTATTTCCATTTTTATTTAGATATCAAAATATGAGTTCCAAGTTGTACAAAAGATTTAGGACTGCACAAGCACTCAGAGGAAATTCAGAGCAACCTACTTTTGTTGCTACTGAGGTCATCAGCTGTTGGAAAGAAAACTTCAACATTATGAACTTCAGCAAATACCAAAATGATTTCTCACATTTTCCTTCTAAAACTACAAAGGTCTGTTTGGAGTTGGGGTTTTTCAAATGCTCTCCTCAGTTTATGACAAGGTATCAAGTGGGAAAACCTGATCATCAACAACCACCATAATCTGCAGTCCTGGATGCTTTTCCAGAACAGATGCACACTGTTTTGCAACTTTTCAGCACAGCATGAATTATAAGTGATAAGTCTGTTCAAGGATTGCCTAGTTTCAGACCAGGACTTTGCACCAGCATGCTCTTTGGTAGAGGTGGGTTACCTTCTACATCTCTCTCTTCTGTAACTGCAAGTGCTTTTAAGGATGATACCTTAGTCCTTCGTCTCATCTTACCTCCCAGTGGTGTCATTCATGACCCAGTCAATTATTATTTCAGTGAAAAGACTATGACAGCTAAACAACTATAGATTTGATATATTTTTGTATACAAAATTTGTATATTTGTTTGTGATACAGTATCCAAGGTGAAGTCAAGTAACTGAAGGGCCATGTACCTTTCCTGAAGTAGCTGAAAGGCCATGTTCCAGTGTATGTCAAAAAGACAAACTTTGGATTCTCCCACTCTCACATTCACCGCCCACCAAGTGGATTATCTGGGATGGCTTTCCAGCTTCTCACATTGAGCACTTCAAATTGCTGAAGGCAGGCAAACAGTGAACAGTTTTTACATCTACCATGGTGATAATGTGCCTGTTGTTTTAACACTTTCTGATGATTAAATAGCCATGCAAGTACACGCTCATCACAGAACACCATTGCTCCAGTCAGGCTGTTTTGCAAAGCTCTTTTTACTATGTGGATTAGTTTAAAGCTACAAACCCATGTCGCATAGGCTACAGTTAGAAAAATACTTTTACTTCCATAATAAATTACTTATTATGCAATTACAGGATCCCTGTGGATGCTGATTAAATCAAATAAACTTCTCCATTCAAGAAGTATAGAGCATTTGTGAAGCCATAAACATGTGTTTCCATGACCTTTGCTCTGCAGAGTAGGGCCCCAGGACTTTTTATAAACAAACTAAATGCAGTTTAGTTTTCCAGCAATCGTGTGGAAGTCCCATGAGTATTTATTGTACAACACTTTTTTTAAACTGCCAAACTGAGATAGAGAACAGGCGAGGAAACTGTACAGTCTCTGTGGCAGCTATGGCAGCTACCATTGAGGCCAGGGCCAGAATGTCCATTAGCTACTTTGGGGGTTACTTTATTAAAATCCAACTTTTAGATGTTTCATCTGGTACAGTATAAACACTACTTCACAAAGATATCCTCTAGTCCCAGAGATGTATTTACTAACAGGAAGCCTTAGCTCCAACCTAACCCCCATTCTTGCTTCAGAACACTCCTTGCTTTGTACCTATATTTAATGGTATTGTGTCTGCAAACACAAGTTCACTCATTTATTAACTTTTTGATTCTAGAGAGGACAGGAATGAAACTCCAAAAATTCAGATAACGAGCAACAAAGTTTAACCTACTAGAATTGTTACAACTAAGGATATACAAGTCTCTGACTGGACACAACTCCCATCCCTGCAAATGCATTGCATTAATTACTGGGACCTCTCAAGCGTGCACTGCTAAACTCACAAGAATAAGTTCTCATGAGAACTCAGGTGCTTCCTCCTTCCAGTTGGCTCATAAATGTACAAATAGCCTCTTCTGCAGTATTTTGACATTTCCTCCCAGTCAGAACCAGGAAACAACGAGAGGAGTGAAAAAATAAAAAATAAGCCTGAGAAAAAGCATACAGTTACATGAAGTTCACCAACTGCTTTTAACATGTTGCTTTTAGAATTTTTAACAAAGGTTAAATGGTTCCTGCTCTGTCAGCTCAATTCATCTATGTGTTATGTGGACATTTAAAAAGTTCTAGAGATGAAGTGATCAAACTTAATGTCAAGATGACATTGTGTTTTCCATTGCAGAAATGCAACCTGCAATGAGATTGTATGGCAGCACTGCCATGCTCCTAAGGCAACCTGCTTGTGTGGTTATGTTCTGCAAAGTACCTCTGTGAAGGAGAGCCTGAAACAACCTCCTGCAGAGCACTGGCGGGGGGTCATTGATTTAAACATGTTCTTGTTGCCTCTGAATTGCCAGTGGGGCTGCAGGGCTCACCCCATCACCTGGCCACTTCCCAGAGCCTGCTCCTTCCTGCAGCAGGCTTACTCAAACAGATACAGGTATGCAGATTCAGCACAAGGGCAGAGTCGTACACCATGGTAGACTATGTTATTTATTGACGGTGATATCAGAGAAGTGCATTCATGATCTGGATTACCTTGAAGGTGCATGGTTTGGCTTGCAGAAAAGATAGGTGCACCCACTTTGCCAAGAGACAAGAGTGTGCAAGCCACAATCTGACCTCCTTCTGGCAATTCTAATCAGTCTCCACAAGAACTGCTCAAGCCATAGCATCCCAGACCTCAGCACAGACTTCTAACCCCTGCTCCTGATAGCCACACCAGTTTATTTAAAGTCAACTGGATTGTCTTCATGCTGCCCTGCAGTTTGCATGGCCTGAGGCATATGCTCATGGCCCACTGCTGACACTGTTACTGTAAAACCATGATTCACTCTTTGGCAGAGAATTAAGATATCATTTCCTATAACTATTTCTTTACCTCTAATCAAAGACCATATTTTTATTCCATAACTGTAATAGAGTAGCACAGATACAATTTATTAGACATCTTTGTCTAGACAAGTCTGTTCAAGCCATTACTATGCCCAAGTTTTTGGACTTCCTTTTCATTAGGAAAAAAAACACTTAACAATTTGGTTGAGGAATCATGTGAGACAAGCTATTTGATTCTACTACACCAACAGAACTATAGAAATAGACTCTCTATCTAATATCACATTGTTTTAGTCCAATTGCCTAGATATTGCTTAAGCTGGTCTACTCAGTCTAGATGGAACATATCATAACATGACCAAGTTCCTACATTTAAGCTTGCTCTAAAAGCCTTTTTCCATGCACATACATATGTGCATACAGAAAAAATAATCAGAATAACAATGTTCTTTAGACAGACCCAGCTGTGAATACAAAAGCTGGAAAAGAAATTCAGCTGCTACTTGTTTTACCATCAAAGAAACTGCAAGCCCTTAATGTGATACAAATTATTGTCTTTAACCTGCAGTCAATACTAAACCACGTTAAGGTAATCATTTATTGAATTTCCAATTTTGCAAGAAAGCGAAGAACTGCACAGCTGTTTTGAAAGTGTCAGCATGCGAGAAGCGGATTTCCCTGCTTTTTCTGCCACAGAATAGATACAAAAATTTCCACATAAACAACTCCCACATGTCATTCAATTTGAGCTCTACAGAAGTAGGGCTGCCTAGCAAGAGTATCTTCTTTAAGGTCATCTTGGGTGAGATACATGTTGGGCTCAAAGGAGGTGGGTTTTACCGAAAGCCGTAAGGGAGCACCACTCTACACACACACAGGGGGTGCATGCAGAGGGAGGGCTGCAGACTGAAAGCCAGGACAGAAAAAGAAAACTGTGTAATCTTAGGGGAAGACCCTGATAAATAAGCTGAACTAATCAAGTGTAAGACAATTGTAATGAACATTTTGGTAGGTGTGACATTAATGAGATAGAGGCATTCTGGAATTCAAACAGTAATCTAAAATTTATATTACTCAACTGAATCACAGAAAAGAAAAATCCTAAATTAACTTTAAGTCCTATGGATCTTAATGAAAAATTTTATCACTGATAGATCTCACATATGCTAAAGCTTGGGTTAAAGGCCTACAGAGCATTAGATACATTCATCAGGGGTGTACCATCAGAAATAACTTTCAGTGTGTTTGCAGTGTTTGATAGTAATGGAAGACATGCATTTCCACAGTAAAATCCCCTGTGGGAAAGAGTCATTCATTAAAAAAAGGATCAGCTGTTTACTGGAAATGCATAGGGGACAGAGGCATTTAGCAATTCAGAGGAAATGAAAAATAAAAAATTAATAGAGACAAGCACAGTTCTGAAGCAGGATAACAGGAAGGCAACTCATTAAATCCTGTACACAATAGATATTGTACTGAGAGGGCCAAAGATTATTTCACTTCCCAATGTACCTATCGCACCTGAGCAAACACCAAGTGATTTCAGCACAAGACTCACTTGGCCAATATGGAAATACAGTTTCACATCTTGACTTCAAAAAGATGTCAGGCATATAAGCCAAATTCAAAAGAGAGGGGAACTCACAGGCAGAATTCAGCTGTTTGGCCTGAGATGATTGAACACATTTTTTTTTTAGTGAAAAGGAAATAGGAAGAGTTGGGTTATGACTACAAGGCACAATTCAGTACAAACTCTAAATGAGTTAGTGCAGGTATGTGAAGCAGCACAGCACCCATATGGAGTAATTCTGGGACAAAAAATATATATGTTGTAGCATTAGCCATCTTGCTAAGAAAGATGATAAATAGCTCAACCATGGTGCTGTGGTTATTTGCAGTAGTGCCTGAGCTCATACCAAAGTGGCTTGGGTACTTCTCCAGTATCACCCTGAAGAGACAGAGATTACTGGGATGAACATGAGAATGGGACATCTAATCTACAAGAGGCTCCAAAATTACTTGCCTTCTTTCATCTTGCAGAACAACCTTTAAAGAAACACATTATTTTTCTCCCAAAATACCAGATAAATAAATGCTAGAGAAGGAAACAGTATACTGGAGCAAAAGAGTAGAAGAACTAAGAGGGTTATAATGCAGTTATGAATACATGTACAATCTAAATTAGATGTTTTCGAACCACCAGAAAAGCAAAATTACAGAACAGGGTCCTGTCAGGTGCAATGGGATGAAGAAAAATTGTCCTGTTTTCAAGATGGTGCTTCCTACCTTTCAGAAGGAATTGTGTGATACAGCTGTCTGCAATAGCAGCAGACTGAATTCCATGACCCAGGAGATTCCTTCTTGTACTGTGTTACTCATCACTTAGGCCGTCCAAAGGCAACAATGTTCCAGGACTTTCCTGTCCTAGTTAACACATCTGTATCTCAAAATTTGGAACTGAGGACTGTTAGAAGAGCAAACTAGCAACCCCAGTGAAGAGCTGCCGCAAGAAGTATTTCATCATGTCACGTTTCTAACCAAAGCAGGACAGGTGCACGCTGAAGTTTCATGCTGAAGAGGCTAACAGCATTTGGTAATACATAATGTATTACGCTATGTAATATTATGTAGCTGAGGCACTGCTGTAGTATAATTACGTATTTATGTTAAGACTTATCCAAAGACATGTGCATCAAACAAGAAGCTAATGTAACTTGTAAACTTTTGACCCTTGTTAAGATGAGATGCATTAGAATTGTTACTGAGGGAGGCAGCTGGATAAGGTCTGGCAAACTTCACCACTACAAACATCACAAGTGAAGCGGTAAGGGAGCCTCACCTACTCCTATTAAACCAAATAAATAAGGTTTTAAATCCTACTTACAGCATGTTCAAAGCACACTAAGACCAACTGTATTTGGACCAGTTCTCCAGAGGTCAAACCCAAAGAAATATTTATAAGCAATTAGAAAAGGTAGGCCAGTGCCGTACTAAATAGAGATGACAGTGAGAATAAAAAAGAGGAATAAAAGATGTGTCATCAGGAAGCTAAAAGAACCCAAGAAGTTCCAATCCTCTCAAGTTCTTTTTCCCTCTTTACCACCTGTAGTACTTTCCACAATAGCCATCATTTGCTATCTCTGAAGAGAAGCAAATATTAAAGGAGAAGTAATTCCATATGAGAAGATGTTTAGAGGAATCAGGGCCCACATCAGTGAGAGTTAATCAAGTCAGATGAATGTTTGATACTGGTAAAATAAAATAAACTAAACACAAAAAATAAATAATCTTAGGAAAAATATAGCCATCCCAGGCTTTAAGAAAACGGGGATGGTCATTTAGAGGGGGTCATGGGCACCATTGTAAACAGCTTTAAAGAAGATCTCTGCATCTGAAGGCAAGAAAACCAGCAATGTGCTAGAAACTAAAAGGACTGGGACATCAGATCTTTCTCGGAGATGTGCTCTAAACTGAACTAATTATCCATATTATATAGGACATCCAGGTAGGTGATATGCTAGTAGAATTGTTCAACCCAACAATCTCTGAATCTAATAATGAAGGTCATAATACCATCATTTAAATTAACAAAACCTTGCCTGAAATGTTGAGGCACTGATATTCCCTGTAGCTCAAAAGAATATTGCAGAATTATAGATAGTTCAGAAAAAAAAGTTACGAAAATGACAAAAGAAATTGAAAAAAGAACAGGGATTGCTTACTCTTCAAAGGACAAATATGCAAGATAATAAATACATTTGATTTCCCTTATAACATCTCACTCAGTTTTATAACATGTAATACAAGGGACCTTCCATAAAATTAAAGAGTGTTAAATTTAAAATAAAATCAGAGAGCACTTATTAAATTGTGGAAGTCCTTGCTTCATGACGCCACCAAAGCCAAGAAATTAATGAGGTTTTAAAAGGGTCTGGATAATTATATGTTTAACAAGATTATCCAGAGTAGCTATAATTAAAAACAACATTCTTTGGAAGGGATTTGAAACCACATGTTTTAGGATTAAAGCCAGTCTCTCACTAGGAGAGATCAGGATA
Source organism: Athene cunicularia (assembly GCF_003259725.1). Lineage (NCBI taxonomy): Eukaryota > Metazoa > Chordata > Aves > Strigiformes > Strigidae > Athene > Athene cunicularia. Next base: position 98,024,565 of record NW_020799095.1, on the reverse strand, counting down.
AATTGTAATGTTGGAGATGGGGAAAAAGGGTATTGCCTTACTTGCTTACTATCCTTATCCATCAGGTACCAGCTGTTTTCAGGATGAGGATACTGGTCTAAATGGGCAATTTCTAGACTAGGAAGTCCTTGGACAAGGCATGGGATGTGTGTAGCTCTCAGAGCCTATAGATTCTGTTCTGTATGTATTGCAGCTACACTTGGAGACCCGGACCAAACGAGAGCTCCTGATGTGCTATGTGCCCAGTGTAGGTGCAGGACAAATAGCCCTGTCAATAGCCCCGTCACTGTTGAGAAAGACAAAACTAGAAAACTGCAGTTTTACTGCCCCCATTTGCCAAGGGACACAGAAGCTGAGAGACAGATGAAATAATAGACTTGAGGACACAAACCAAGTTTGTGGCCAAAGTAAGAACCATGCTGGTCCTCCTGACTCCAGTCCAGTATCTTGACTCCAAGCCAATCTGTCTTCACATTCTTCCCAAAGTTTAGTTTACTTTAAAACAATTTCCTCTCTTTTTTTTTTTTTTCCCCCCTTTTTGAGATCCCAAACAAATCTCTGTCTTCCGCAGAAAAGAGGGGTGGAGGCTCTGGGATCAAGCTTGCCTCAGATTATGGGACAAAGTACAGACCCAGTGTTCCATTTGCTTTCTAGAAGAGTGTGGATGAGAAACAAGCTCAAATGGACAAGCCGCCAAGTGTCGTGGAAGAAGTTGCATTTAAGACTAAAACTGTATATTTCAATTAAGATAAAACTCTTCTAAAGTTTTAAGTTGTGCAGTCTCAGAAGGATTTTCTTCCCTGCCACTGTCACTTACAATATTGGGCAATTCATCCATAGTCTCAAGCAAAAGCTACTTCCTTTCTAATACCTATCAGACCATATATACTGTATCTGCATTTTGGCATATAAACCGCCATCTGCACCAAATCAAAAATGTCTTACTTTCAGCTGCAGCTGGGAGTTAACTGTACTTTCTTATTTTCTTCCACCTTTTACACCTTGTGACTGGCATTGTGCTTTTCAGCATGCCCGGGCCTGTCTCCAGCTGAATTCACCTGCTTTAAATTTTCTGAGCCCTAATAAAAAAGGCCTGCAGACACGTTTGCTCCAAGTGTGCAACCATTTAGGGGTGGTAATGAGTTGGACTGCAGCCTGGTATCTGGCAGACCTTCCTACTTCATGACTCACTGTTAATTAAAACCACACTCTTTGCTTATTCCTAGGATAGCGTTACTTACAAATAATTGAGAGTCTCTCACTGCCTTATAGCCTCCTCCCCCCAGTTCTGTTCCGTAGAATATGCTTTTCTGATGGAGATCTGTTTCCCTTAAAGTTGGATGCAGGGTAATGGAGAAGGACATTCATTTTTCAATGAATCCTCGTAGTCCTTAATTTGGATTCTGATACTTTTTCTTATTTCGAATTGCATCTCAATCCACAAGCAATCTGATCCATTGTAATTTACAGCTGGTTTCTGGAGGTTACTGCCATGATGAAGGACAGTACACAACTGAGCATCACAAACTGCTACTCAACTGCAGGCATTTTTTCGGCATGCCCATGTAACAAGTGAAATGTGATGGATTAACACAGTGCCTTGAAAAGATCACTTTTAGAAGTATGAAAACAACAGGTTTTCTTGTACATAAATTTTAGGAGTAGATAGATTAATGTTTCTTTTTAAATTAAGCCTATTTCCATAGTATTTCATGCTCCCCCCAGGCTAAGAGGTCTGAGAATCACTCAATGTAAATAATTTCATGCAAAACCGTAAAGCGGCAAGACAAACTCTCTGCTTTTGCCTGGAAGTCACAGTGCTGATTTCTTGATTTATAGAGCCATGTGTGGCTAAGCATCTAGCAATCTGAAAAGTCATCTCCCTTATGGCTCTGTTGAGTCTGTTCAAAACAGCTGATGCACTCTTAACAAAATCTTGTACCATGAATCTCTGATGACTGGTGGCAGGGACTCTCGGCAAAAGCTCTTCAACTCTGGAGTTTCCTATAGGCCTGGTCTAACAAACCCAGGACTATTTCTCTTGGAGGCACAGTACCAAGCTGAACACTTCTCCTGAAGCATTTGTTTGTAGGGCAGTTATTGCTGCAAACCATTTTGCATTCTCTAATTCAATATAGTTACAGCATCAGTAGAGAACTGCACCAACACATCGCCACAGGCATCAGTCAGCTAATGCAGAATTCAAAGAACTGATCACATACTTAGCTTTCCCTTTTAGAGTGTACTCTACCAAGAAAGAATTGAAACTTATTATGTGAAACCTACACAGTTTGGACTCATTTTAGATCATGCCAATATTCTCCCAAATTCAGACACTCAGCTGCATACTCTGCATATGCATTAGGTTCCTTAGAGTCAGTCCTGCCAAATACATATTCCTAGCAGATTCAGCTGCTGCTGCAGCCTCCTCCTAGCTAGCAGAAATGATTCCAGGATGTTATGTGCAGACACCTAGAAAGAGAAAGCCGAAGTTTGGAAAAATGTCTTTAACAGGTATTTAATTTTCCACTATCCATTTCACTTCATCTTTAAAAAACAAGCAGGTTATTCTGATGCAGATTCATCATTTCAGCTGTGAAGATCAGAATTCCTTAAAGCATTGGGGATCACCTCACACAACAGTAACTATTACCCCTTTTTTTAAAAAAAGCTGTGATAGAGTCCTGAGTGCCACTAAACACAGCTGCTGTGTTCACTAAATATTCTGTAATACATACAGTTTACAGAACATAAATAATAATTTCTGGGGTTTGATGTGAATAAATAAAGCACATTTACGCTGATTTTTATTTGCCCAGTATCCAGTATCAATATTTCTTTGCAGTCAAAATTTTATCCTTCTTCTCCCCCATGCTCTTCCTTTGTGGAATACTCTGGCCCATTTAGTTGCGCTGGTGGATTCCCCTGAGGTAGTCAGTCTAGGACCAGCCCAATTTACAGCTACACTCTGTGCTACGTAATCAGTGTTTGTTAGCTTGGTTTTTTTCCCTTGCATTCCAGGCAAATGACTATTGAACCCTGCCTGGAAGACAGCATCCATCCTGTCCGGGAGACCAAGATCCTTTCAACCCAGACTCCAGGCTCATGTGCACCTCTAAACCAAACACAAAATGAATATCTGAACATTGTCATTCAGTTTCAGAGGAACCTAAGCATGCCCTTTTGTTTCTCGTCTGAGCTTCTGTCATCAACTTACTCCTGTGTTATGCACGTGCACGCTTTCTTTCCAGGAGATCAAGGGCTTCAGAGAAGTCTCTTAGAGCCCACTTTGGTAAAATGTAACTCTTAAGAGATGGTCTGAACACAAAACATGTTAATTAGCCATATTTCTTAATACCTCAGATGTCTCCCCTTATGGATATATCCCCAGATTCTAGCCTGCTGCTAAATCCATTTTGCACAGCTCCAACAATAAAGCAGATTTAAAGCTGATAAAACCGGCTTTCAGGAGACACAGCAAAACTTAACATACACTCATCAGGCAGAGGCCATACACATCTTCCAATGTGTAGTTAAAATCTGCAATCTTCAGGCAATCCTCAACCGCCAGGAGAGCCCATAAGAATTACAACTGGAACTAAGTATAAAGCACAGTCCTGATACTGATCTCTCATGTGCTAGAAACTCGACCAGCTTCTGGCAATACCACAATCCAGACAATATGGCAACATGGAGAGAGGCTTTTTTTCCCTCTCTATAGTGGCACCAAAACGGGCAGCTGATTCTCCTAAATACTTAACCCACTTCAAAGTGCAATTTCTATTTGAAATGAGCAAGTTGCAACTGTCTCCCCTAAAAATGGAGTTTTGAGAGTAAAGAAAAAAACATTCCACTCATATGTAAAAGAAAATGAGACCCAAGGCACACTAGACAGTCTGATAAAAAACATGTTAAGATTAGTAGTAGGAATTTCTCTGCACCCTGGGCTAAATTCCCACTGTGGCTTTTTATATTATAAAATAGTTTCCCTCTTTCTGTGGATTTTTTTGCATTCAGTATCTCTGCCATTCTTTTTCCCACTAGTAAAATACACAGCAAACACCTCAACACTTCCAGTTAAGCCATTCCCAAAAATTATCCTTGAGCTTATTCAGTATGACCACAGTTTTAGATAACCCCTTCCATGAATGTAATACACAGTCTCTATTCCCTTCTCCTAAGAGTCATTTCTAATAATTACTCAGATGCTGCTGTTATTCTTGGATAACAAGTTTGGAAATATGGATGCTATCTAAGGAACTAAGCAATGCATGTAGCAAAACAACCTTGTCAAACTTAACCAGCAGCTCTGGTGAAGAAACAGCTTTTGTCATCTACTGTCATGATCATTTCTTAACTCAAAACAATCTGAAAAATTCAGTAGCATACCTACAACTTCTCATATTCTGCTTTGTTTTTCTCAAGATAATAACAACTGTAGCTTTTCCACGTTAAAAACAGCTGTTTAGTTTTCTGAAAGTAAGTTCACTTCTTAACATACCCAGTCCTCATGAAACCATTTCAGAACATCTCTCAGACAGGAATGCCAAAGCTTACTATTAGCTAAAAGTCATACAGATAGAAATGTGTATTTGATACCATTTCCTCATTTTCAAATTGCATGTTGCACTGTGCTGCATCCTCGGTTACTGGCTTCTGAAACATGTTGCGGCAGATGAGCCATATTGTCAGACTAGCAATGAACATCCCAATATCTGGTACAAATAGTCTGATCACGTTGCCAGCATCTGCTCCTTTCACACTGTATGGGATGAAAAAAAAACACAAAAAAACCAAAGAAACATTTGTTACTTCTAATGACATTTTCAACTGGAACAGAAAGTTAGCTCAAGGCAAAGAAAAAACACCAAAAATCCAGTAATAAGAAAGGTTTGCAATATATGAGATATGAACATGATCAAGGAACTCTAGATAGACAGGTATTTTTGCTCTCTGGAAGTACAGAATAAGCGATTATTCGCTGGGAGCCCACATGCTCTTATTTTAGTAATACTTAGCATTTTGAATAACCCAATTCTGAATCCATTTTGTGAAGAGCAACACAGGCACGGACTTCAAATTCAACAAGAAAGATTTCAACTGAGTTCCTAGAAGATCCATGTATATAAATCATAATCCTTTTACTGGCACCCTTTGCAAAGACAACAGCATCCAGCTTTACCAAGAAGGTCAAGCAAAGACAAGATATCATTCATGTCACCTCTAAGTGTGCCCTAATCATTCCTGCAGACAGAGGAATAACCAGAAAGTCTGTAATTGTTTAATAATAGGTTTTACTATGTTAACTATTAATACATTTCATCCAGTCAGACTTCTTAAATACCTTTCTGGGTATTTAAGTATAATATTTAAGTAAAATATTTAAATACTAATTAAACTGTTAGATCCCCACCAAGAAAACCTTTCTTCTCCTCCAAAAGATCTTTAAGATTGGATTAATTTTATGTAGAAAAAAACCCACATTGTGCAGATTTAATTGTTTAGGCTGGGAAATATGACTTTATTGGTTTGGATGTGGTGTCTGAATTTGTTTCACTGTTAGAATGGAGAATTTGGATTCAGATTTAATGGCACAATGAACTGTTTATTAAGCTGCTGCATGGACTTACTGAACTTTTAACTATTAATAAGAGGATACAATCTTAATTATTTGAAAGTATACAACATAAACCTGCCAATCTTGAAGTTAATATGTTTTAAATATGCAGCTCCAACTTGAATTTAAGTTTTATAGGGCTTTAAGTCCATAATCAGTTCTGAGGACAGGTGAGGCATCTGTACAGCTCCTTGGGCATACATGAGTGCATCAGACTAGCTCTCCACAGCCTGAACTGGTAGAAAACCTTGCTAGGTTGTTTTATAGATGCAAAAGAAGAGATGACCTCTGGCCTTTCTTTATTATAACACTAGCAGCTTTGAAGCCTATTTGTGAAGGGCTTACCTGCAACTGCTGCAACTAACTGCAGATCTAGAGTATCTAAAAAGTCTCTAATGTGATTATGATAAAAACACTGTCAGGAATCTTGTTGGCCTGCTCATATGCCTTAGATCAAATTCTATATATCCACCACTGCTTCTGACCCAGCTTTTCCACTACTGTATATCTTGCAAAATAACATATGCCCAAAGTGGGAATACAATAATCGACCAGAAAGCTAGCTATAATGTTTGTCTCAACAGGTACAGATGAATGTATCATGGGAAGCAGTGAGCAATGTACAGGTATGAGACATGCTGTCCTGCAGCGCAATTATGAAACGGACCCAGAAGTACTACTGAATTGGTTTAAAACAGGACAGAGAAAATTCAAGCTCTAGTTCTTCCCATGCTCAGACATAAACACAGAATAAATCAACAAGGTGCTGCCTAAGGAAAACAATTAAAGATATGAAATTGCAGCTTCTTGTATAAGGAAAAGAAAGAAATTGCAATCATGCAACCAGAAAAGTTCCTCCTCTGATGTTCTTTGCTATAGATTAACCCCAAATGGCCATGCACTATATGGCAGCTAAGTAGCTTGAAAATGTTTTGCTAAAGGCTTCGAGTTGTACTGAAGCAGAGAAAAAAATCAAGTTAGTCACTGAAAGGCTTATAAAAGAGTTAGATGGCAAAGTACTTGCTGGATTGCTTGCATGTTTCTTGTGCCACTACTTCAAGCAAGCATGCTGTAGAGTCAGCTGGCATATGACAGCATAGTCATTCTGTTTAACATTACAGAAAATACAGGCTTGACATGTGTCAGTTCATGTGTCAGTACCATAGCTCTTACTGTCACTGAAGATTAGCTAGTCAAGGTACCGAGTCTGTACTTTCTCCTCTGGCAGAAAGCAGTAAAAAGTACATGTTTAATGAACCTAATTCCCAACAACAGCATACACAGGATTCACAGTAACAATAATGAATTCGTTTCACATCCCAATCGTTATGCTGAAACCTGCCTATTAATGTGGTTTTACTAAATAAGTGGCAACAAAATCTGAATTCTTGATTCTGATTTTATCACTCAGGCATTTTTTAGAAAGAGTGGAAAAACCCTCTGAATCCGGTATTAGTGTAAGAACAGTGTAAATTTACTAGTGTCATATTGAAAAATGGATCAGATAACTTCTCTGTAATACTTCTGTGAGTGAGCTTTTTCTATACACATGTATGGACTCTCATTTAAAATTAATTTTGCATCACTTCTGAACTTAAATCCCAAACCCATCAGATTCAATACACACTAACAAATTAAAAGGAGGCAGCTTTCAAATACCAGCGCTTCTCAGTCGCACCAGGTTCTCCTTCCTCACATTGTACTCCCATGGAGCCACGCTGGATCTTCCTTCATGTATCCCACTCCCCGGAACAAGGGGAGACCCCTGTGAGAGCACTGCCTCTGTCGCGGCTCACATTTCTTTCCACTAACCCAAACCAAGTGCTTCTGATCTTTCAAAATAAATCATTTAGCATGTTGTTATGAAAGATGTAATGTACAGTTCAGGCTAGCAACAGAGTGTCTGAACAGTGATACTTAACCACAGAGCAGGGAAAAGTTCTGCACATGAATAGTTTATTCACCAAAACCGGTCACAAATGTATGCTGTCCCCGTCTCCCCATGAAAAAGAAAACAAATTGGCCTCAGTGTGATAATTAAAAAGGAAACAAAAGATCACTTGAAAATAGAGAAATGTATATTCTTCTATAAATCAGAATAATAAACTGCTTCATTCAACCCTAAGCAATTTGTTCCCCGGTTTTTCACAGCAACAGCTAAAACAAAATTCAGTTATTCCCACTTGTTATCTCTGGCAGTACAAAAAAAGAATAGTAAATACTGCAATCATTCCACAAACATTTCTCACTTTATTTGCACGTTCACGCATGGTCATATTTTGCATTTGATAACAGTCTATGCATTGTACTCTTTGCTCCAAAAAAGGCTCTCTAAAGATGAAGTTAAAACAGAAGCACAGGAAACCTATTCAGGAGATCTAGAGAAACAGCCTTTTCTTAATCCCTGCAAGAACCACAATGTACAATGAACTGGTCATAGACCTTGATCTGCAACTAGTACAGCATCATGTATTCACCTAAACTAAATAATTTACCTGCAGGGAAACTTTAATTTTAATAGATATCTCTGACTGAAGCTTATAACTCAGCCAAAAACATGTGCTAAAGTGTAATTAGAGTAAATGGCAGCTTTAGAATGCTTTTCCCCCTCTTTTGCTCTTTCTTACAGGATGCAGAAGAAAACAGGACATCTTCCCCCCCCCCCCCCCAAAAAAAAAAAAAATAAAAAAAATCAGGGGTTTGAAATGTTTTTCTAGCTTCACTTGACCATGTAAATTACATTGCACATGTTTTTTTTAAGACAAGGGAATACTACAGTTAGGTTGCAAGAGTTCCTCTGTAACAAAAATAAATTTTGTAGGACAAAAGGGATTTAATGATTTTTGCATCAATATGTGAAACTGGTTTATCATATCAACAGACCCCTAATACAGCAGTTTCCTCATCAGTCAACCTGTGTTCCTCTTGTTTCCAGCCATATGCTTTAAATTTAAGCTTCTTTAGAAAGAGATCATCTCAACTTTCCGTGTTTATACAGAATTTTTCTAGTACTGTGTGACCCTGGATCATTTCTGAAGTACATTGGTGCTAAAGAAATTACTAGGCAAAATTTCCCATTTTATCTGCATTAAAAATAGAGTTAGCTGTAGGCATACAGGTTAAAACTGCTCTCTTACTTCACGTACACTCACTAACAGTCAAACAAAAACTAAACACCTGGAAGAAGTGAAGCCAGCATAATTTAAACATGACATTCTTCCCTGGTTTTCTAGAGATCAGCAGCTGAATTTTGGAAAATAAAATTTTAATTGTCATCCTTTCTAGAATAACCATTTCTCACAAATTAGAATTACTCATCTATGGAATGCACAAAGCTTTGGTGAATGGTGAAGTGTTAAATACCGACCTGGTCTGACTTCATTTCTTTAGAATGGCAGACACATTATCTTACTCTTTATTTCAGGTTGACAGAATAAAACCAGAAAAGCAGTAGAGCTATTAGAATTCAAATTGGAATGGCTTCAACAGGAAAAAAAGTGAAATATATATTAACACATGTGTAAAGCAACATGCATATAATATATAAAATATTTCGCATATAGAAAAAACCCCAAAGCCCTCAAACTCTAAATATTTAATATTGTGTTACAAACAAACAAAAAATGGGGAAAAAAACCCCAACCAGTCTTTTTTAAACAAAGCTCAAATTAATTCAGCTTCACAATATGTCACAATGTTAAGTTTATGAAAAACAATAAATCAAACAATGCCTCCAGACTAAAGCCCTGTAAAAAGCTTGATTTTTATATTGGATATGGGGTGAACAGAGTATTTTAAACTTTATTTTTTATCATAGTTTTAAAAATTTCTCAAAAGCCGTATTCACTGCATACTATACTACGTTTTCTTTTACTTTCTAATTAACTGATTTAATAAAACTGCAATTAGGTAACACTGTATTAACAGTTTACAAATTATAAACTAAGGAAGAGATGCATAGATGCTAATACTTTCCATTCACCTTGCTTCATCACTGTGACACATTTGATATTTCCAAGTGGATCTAATATTTCAGAGTAGTTTACCCATCACTGCAGATGTTTACAGCACAATTCCCATGGGCTTCATCTGCTGCTGTAATCACTTGGATTGGAGGTAAATCAGACACAAGAATCATAGGCACGTTCCCCTGGAAACGTGGACTGGCAGTATCACATAGGTGCTGTGTGGTACTATGAAAGATTAATTTGTTTATCACTAGTATCCTCTCTGTCATACAAAAATAGTGGAAACTTTGAGGGTACCAAAGGCTAGCAAGCGGACTGCCCTTAGAGATGTGCTTGCTGATCCCTGATGTAGGAATTGGGTCTTGGGGATGGTTGCAGCCAGAAACAAGTTAAAGAGGCCCCTTGTCCTCTCTCAGTTTGAACTAAGAATGAAATGTCTGCCTCTCTACTTGGCTGGCAAGCTGACACTTAACTTGTCTGGGACTGAGGACAGCAGACCCGGTTTGAGCCGCAACCAGCACTTCAGTGAACTCAGGACACTCACGGTCTATATTTGATGCTCAAAATCTATATTCATGATGGCATGACTTGTCCCTACTGGTTCAAAACTCAAGTTAGATATGATGTTGGTTCACAGGGTAATCTTGATATGACTCTCAGGGCAAACCTCTGCTGGGGTAAAATATGCGAGTTGCTGAGTGCTGGTAGGTCTGCCTTTAGTCCTTTCCTTACCTCATGTCTACCCACAAACTGAAAATAAATTATGTTGAAAAAATAAAATACAAACAATAGTATTAATATTAATCTCCACAGGGCTGTGCATGATCACTCTTAATCCTGCACTGCCTCAACGTGACTGTCCTCTCAGTTTATGCAGAATGTGCCATGTCTTTTACCAAAAATACCTGAAGTTACACTTTGAGAGAATTTTGGTCATGCAAAGTAAAAAAGTGGGAGGAAGAGGGAAGCAAAAATGCATAGAAAACTACTTATAAAAATATTTAGCATGCACTGACCTACCCAACATACAAGTTCAAAGGGCTCCTGAAGTATTTGTAAAATCTTAATCACTGCTTACAAACTATGTCTGCATGGACTCAAAAACCAAAAGTATACTTCGCTTTCTGAGGAAAGATACCTTGCAATGAAGAACACTTTCTGTATTGCAAAAGTGCTTAACCACGTATTAACCAAACATTTGCTTTCCAAACACTGCTATGCACAGAGAGAGCAGCTATTTGAAACTGAATGCACATTGCCAAGTTTTTGGTGCCTCATTGCTTGCATAAAACATTTAACATTAAGAAATTATGGATATGCGCAATATGTAAAATGTTGGTTCGTGCCAAGTTTTCTTTTTTAAAGCACCCACTGTTTCTTGTTGTTCATTGATCTTCTAATAAAGGGCAAATTCCAGCTTGCCCAGGGCAGCACGCAGAAGACATAAAATTTAGCTGGGATTTAGCAGCTATCACGCAAAGCGCTCAGCTGTGCTATTGCCAGACTCGTGACAGTACAATATCCAGCTCCCTTTGCCCATGTCCCGCAGCTCCAAATGTGGAGCAGGACTGATGTTGCACAGCCAAGGGGAAGTGAGCACATTCCCTTCCACACCCATGGCGCTGCATGCGCCAGCCCCAACAGTGCTGTGGAAACGACAAGCCCATCCACAGCATAAATTATTTCAGATCGAGATGGGAATGTGATCCCAGATGAAGGCAGAGCCAAAGTGAGCAGAAGAGACCTGAGGACCCTTCAGGTATAGGTACATTTGGGTCTGAAATCTTCAGACTTTCCACTTGCGTGTATGTACATTTCTCACTTGCTTCTCTCTTAACGCACACATTGTATAGGGATTTGGCTAAAACGATAATTCACTATTCACTGATCACTATAAAACATATAAAACAGTTAAATCTGTCCATAATGCTCATAAATTCTTGGTGATTGATAGCAAAATGTTTACATAAAGGCATACAGATATCCATATGTTCCACAATGTTCCTGACTAAAAGGAAGTGCTGAAAAGACTGAAGCAGTGATTATTACAAAATATGCTTGCTCCCTCTCTTTGCAGCTTTCACTGTTGGAGCATGAACAGATCGTCATTAAAAACTACTTTTTCTTTCATTCTATAGCCAGCATATAATATAATCACAGAAAGTTAAAGACACATCTTTATTTTCCAGTCAGCTGCAGATGAGGAGGGAATAGTATTTCCCCCAATTACAGCAAGCGACATTGTAAATTACTGTCATTTTACAAAGCCAGATTATCCTCAATACAGAGGAAAGGCACGCACCACTAGGAAATGCCACGGTTTGAGCTGGAGTGACTATTGTGCTTCAGCGAGTGCATGGGGACACCTCCACCCACCCCAGCCCCATTCCTAATTCAAAACTATCCAGTGCTACATTTGCTGGGATGGAACCATTCACCAAGACCCTGAATTCTTCCACATAAAAAAGCTCCCAGCCCACCCTGTCTGCTCTGAATGAGCCCGTCTTTCTCTACAGCACATCAGGTGGGACAGGGCAGAAGGCAACATCTAACCTTCCCCACCACCACCTGCCTGAAAATCCCAGTGGTTTAGAGGCAAAAGCACATGGGCATTGTGGGAAGCAGGCTCCAGTCATCAGGGGAATACGTGCAACATCTCCCTTCACCCACCAGCTGATTTCCATCAAAAGTGGCCAGAAGAAACATCCTGATTTACCCTTGGTGCACTCTGTTCAATTCCACAGCATCAAGTCAAGAAAGAAGAGTGGTAGAAATCAGTGGTAAACTAAATGCCACAGCACACTGAGATGGAGCCTCTTATTCTGCTGTAAATGATACAATTCCTGGGTAACAAACACCCCATGTACGTGTGGGAGGGGAAAGGACTGCACTGCTTGAGAATATCTGCTCAATGGCTGGGATGTGTGGCTACCAGAGAACCCTCTCAGGTGTGGGAGGCAATTGTGGTGATGTTTTTCCAGTGTGGGAGACTCTGACCTTGGCTGAGCATTGAAAAGGACAGGATTGATCAGATCCAAATGGGGCAAAAAGGAGCTGAAGTTGACTGCTCCCACTTTTGCCTCCAAGCTGGGTGCCCTTTGTCAGCACACTGCAGCAGGCTGGTCAGACCCTGTACATGGTATGTTAGTACTCCACCGGCCACAGGCTTCCTTGTGTTTCATGTGCCAATTGCTATTTGGAGATCTCACATGATTTATTCATGAACAAAAACCAACAAAACCAAAATAAAACACAAAGCCAAACCTTTAAGCATGCGTCCTAGAGAGTTTTTGGATACTAATTGCAATGCTGATTGCTCTCCAGATTAAAACAAAGACTGGCTCACATTCTGCTGCTGGTGGGTTTACCACTGTATTGCTCCCAGCTACCACTGTACTGCAGGAGGCTGGGCCGTGCCAAGAAAAACACTGACAACAGTCTCACAACTCAAGTGCTCAAACAACGCAGTCCATAAAATACCTTCTATCAGATGTTCGTTTCCTTTGAATCCCTAGGTTGAATGGCATGAGAAAAGTTAGCTGAAATTAATTTAGCTGAAAAGAAAATAAGCACAAGGGGTGGCAGGAAACGAGCAACCTAAAAACCTGATGCAAAGAGTTGGATAAATAAGATTCCTCCTGAATGGACACAACTTCTGAAAGGACCTTATGCCATTGCTGAGGCAGCACAGACCATCAGATCAACATGACACAATGACACACTTGAGAGGTGCAAGGATTCTATATGGAAATTACACAATTGTCTGAGCACAGAGAATATTTTTCCTCACTTGCAGTTAGCAAGGAGAACGTATCTGACGTATAAATTTTAACATTCAGTGACTGTGAAGTCTCAGTTAAAGATTGCTCTACCATCACTTCCTTCCTTCAATTTCATGATATTCCTTTGCTTTTCATAGCATCTATTAGCGTGTAGGTACGTAAGTGACATGAGATTGCTCTTTTTGCAAAGTACTCAGATTACTGTAGCATGCTGTTAGAAAGGACATAGAGTAATATCCATGTAGTTTTCTACTTTTGGTTTCAATGTGGTAGAAACTGATTATTTCCTCATTAAATTCTTAAAAATATCCCTGTTTAAGATTCATTCCCCTTTAATCTCATTGGGTTGCTGACTGCAGTATGCTGCAGTTGCTAGCAGAAAGTAAATTTACCTATTTGATTTACAGCCCTGTGACTCACAATCTCTTGTCTCCTTGCTTTTGTCTAAGGCCTACCTGTGAGCATTATTAAGTCCTTTTGGTTTTTTAACCACTAGTGTTGCATAAAAAAAGACTAAAAGCTGCCACTGTGGGATTTAAGAATTCTCCTGTCATAAATATGCAGCCAGTATAACACTCCTGTGCAGGGTGCTGGCAGAGAAGTATCAGGATGAAAACAGGCATACTGTGCTCTGCTAACACTTGCTAGATTGAATGACCCGCTTACACAGCTGCTTCTTTTGAAGTTCTAAGGAATGGAATAGGATAGGATAGGATAGGATAGGATAGGATAGGATAGGATAGGATAGGATAGGATAGGATAGGATAGGATAGGATAGGATAGGATAGGATAGGAT
>NW_020799095.1:97929935-98010352 GCF_003259725.1 Athene cunicularia | reverse complement strand
AGAATAGAAATAGAAATAGAAATAGAAATAGAAATAGAAATAGAAATAGAAATAGAAATAGAAATAGAAATAGAAATAATAGAATAGAATAGAATAGAATAGAATAGAATAGAATAGAATAGAATAGAATAGAATAGAATAGAATAGAACAGAACAGAACAGAACAGAACAGAACAGAACAGAACAGAACAGAACAGAATAATATTTCAGTTGGAAGGAACCTACAATGATCATCTAATCCAAATGCCTGACCAATTCAGGACTGATGAAAAGTTAAAGCATCTTGTTAAGGGCATCGCCCAAATGCCTTTTAAACACTGACAGGCTTGGGGCATCGACCACCTCTCTAGGAAATGTCCAGTTTAAACCTCCTCCTGCGCAGCTTTGAACCATTCCCATGTGTCCTATTACTGGATACCAGGGAGAAGAGAAAAACATCTCTGTCTCCCCTTCCCCTCCTTAGGAAGCTGTAGAGAGCAATCAGGTCACCCTTCAGCCTCCTTTTCTCCAAACTAGACATGCCCAAAGTCATTAGTCACTCTTCATAGGACACCCTTCCAGCCCTCTCACCACCTTTGTTGCCCTCTTCTGGACATTCAAGGACCTTCACATCCTTCTTAAATCGTGGGTCCCAGAACTGCACACAGTACTCAAGGTGAGGCTGCAATAAAACTAAATACAGCAGGAAATACTGGGTGCACTACTTTTTTTTTTTTTTTTTTTAAAAAAAAAAGATTGATTTTAATTATAGTCATCTTCCTGCCACAGACTACAACGCTGTCTACCTTTAAAATAATCCAGTGTTAATTTAGCGTGTTTCAGGCTTCTTCTGAACATACTAACAAGAGGAATCATCCTCATTCTGCTCACTAACTAAAACTGTCCTCACATGGTCATATTATTAATATTGCATATATAACTGAATGGGCAATCAATATTTGTCAAATATGCACACAACTGAAACGTGTGCCATGAAACATGTGCTGAAAGAGCTGCTGGAGCTGATGGTCTGGTCTATCAGCATGATTTTGCAAAGGGATGTGGCAGTATATGAGTTATTTCTGATTCATGAGCTCTCAGACGTCCTTTCCAAACACCTTCACCTAGAATACAGACGAAGAAGCTGAAGAAGCTGATACACCAGGTAAAAAATCATAATGACGCTGCCTGCAATTAACAAAGCTGTATCTCAGATCACATGGATTCCTAAAGCACTGTTTCCTAAAAAAACAAGGCATACCAGAAATAATGAAAAGAGATTGACTAGGAGGATGTTTCACAGACTTCATTAAAAATTAATAGAGATCTTTGTCTTTCAAAGTTTTATCGTCTCTTGGACAGCAAAGAATAGGAGGATAAAGTTCTTTGCTCACTCATTTTGCCATGGAAAGAGAGAGCCAGATGATCAGATGATACCAATTATAAATTATTGGTCAAGATTACAGAAGGAAATGAAATATGGGGGCAGACTGATCTGATTTCTAGCAGCACTGAACTGGAGCAGATGTGAGCATCAAGTCCTGCATCTCTTCTTTCCTCCCACATGTCTTTTTTCCTCTGAATGGTAGCCCATGAAGGGAAATCTTGGCTTCTCAATAAGTTCCCATAATTCATCCAGATTTCACAATAACAGTATATATTCCTTTGCATTCTGACAGTGTACAGAGGCCACACAAGTCCCCAGTGAACCAGGGGTGTTAACCTCCACTCCATTTTTCTCATTATATGCTTATGGAAAAGAATATTTACTGGCTGCTTGGAAGAGTCAGTACAGAACATTTACTCATGTCACAAAAAATGGGAAAAACCCTATACTACGGAGCTCTCTTCCAGGGCTGGATTACTTTTTTCAACACAAATGTTTTTTTCTGAAATAAAGAAAACTCACTCTTTTTTTTTTTTTTTTAATTAATTATTCACCAGTTTAAACTACTCTTTCACAATAGCTCACCATTTGTCCAGAGCATTTAATAATTTCCTTTTAATACAAAGTCTACTAAAATTTTCTGTTCATTCAGCTACTTTATTTTTTGCATATAGAAAAGGCCTTCATGTATCTGCTTTTATTTCTCTTAGTTTTCTAGTTGCGCTGAGCTTTCCAAAAGAGGTGTATTTGACCACACTTCAAATGTATTTTAGGACTTGTTCACAGTTAGGTTGTTGCAACTAGTGTATCATGATGAACATGCTTTAGATAATAGGGCTAATCAGTTTTTTACTTTAAAAAAATCAAGTTTTTACTTAAAACACTTTATTAGCTGGAGGAAAATTATTAAATGAATACTATTATGGAATCCACAAATGTATTCTTTCACCTTTGAATTATATCAGGCTTTATGTCAGTGTACAACTTCTTATCCTTGTTTTTTTCATTCATGTGCTTTATTCACTTCACTGACAAGTTTTTAATTTAAAAGTTACAGCTGATTTGACTGTTCATTCACAACTGTATCTGCTATAGCAATGAATCTTTCAGTTGTGCAATCACTTGCCAATGTCATCACACAGCAGGGGGATGCAGTCTGATGGCAAACACTTAAGCTACAGGAAGACAGCAAATAAATAAAAAGTAATCAAAGTAGTTTTTTACATGCTGAAGCAGAAGAAAGAAACTTTATGACACTGTAGTGACAGTGGGAGGGGAGGGAAGAAGAGATGACAGATACAGAAGATAGATATGCTGCTGTTTGCAGCAATATGGAACAAATATAAAAAAACATACTACCGTTTTCACCCTGGCAGTTTGGTTGTCTGCAGTTTACAGAATCAGGTATCTAACAGTTGCTTGATTCATTCTCATAGTGTTCAAATTAGGTTAGTGTTCTAGAAACAAGATAGCTTAAAACCATTCCCTTTTAAGACCGAGGGGTAGTTACACAATTTGTGTTGCAAGAGCCTTTCACAGCTTAAACGTTACCTTGATAGTTGCCAAAGCCTTACTGGGGTTCCTGTGTTTTTCCTAAAGTTTCACCTTCTGCAGCTTAGTGGCTGTGCGAGTCACTAACTTTTCCTTACAAAGATTACACATATCCATTTTCAGCCCTCACAGCTATGAAGAAAAGCTGCGAAATGTGAAGCATCTTCAATCTTAAAGGTTAGAAACCAGAAGAAAAATAACATTAATTTTAAATCATTCCACTTGGAAGTTATTCATGACTATTTTTGGCAACCAAATTTTATCTATTTATTACTTTAAGTATGACAATAGCAGAAAAGCCATTAAGTACTTCAGGAAGTGTATCTTTACATCTGCAAAAGAAGTAATCAATGCAGCAAGGAAAAGGAAATAATTTTTTGTTTCTTGCTAAACAATATTACATACTGAAACATAGATATTTTTGGTATCTTCATCTGAGTGTATCCAGTACCAGGCACCTCTTTACAGGGAGGAAAAATAAAGGCATATTGGAAAATATTTGCATTTTTCAAACAGACTACAAATAAGTGGCCAGGTTTTCAGAAATTGTAACTATTGACATTCTGTCTGGAAATCAAAATTGGAAATCACTGGCCCAAAAGTTACGGATCTATATTTCCATGCTAAAAAACAAACACTTCCCACCCCTGAACTGACTTCTATATGTGAGGTCTGTCCTTAATTTATCATGCAGAATTATGAAGTCTCTATAATTAGATAGTCCTAGGGTGCAAAATTTGAATTTTTATTTTGATCCAAATTGCTTTGGTAGACCTACTGTTAAGGCTGGAAGCTTGGGACAAGCCCATATTAATTTCTATTTTGTCCTGCGCTATTAAATTATTCAATTTCCCAAAAGCTATCCACAGGGTTGGAAGCATTGGAAAGTAACTTTATAAAAAGTATTTGGCTTGGCTTCTAAATACAACTTTGCTCTACTGTTAGAGAAACACTATGATGTATGTAAAGAACTTCACCCATGCTGATAAATAAGTTTCAGGTTTCTTTGAAAGACTTCTCCAAGTGGGGTATATTTCAAACTTGACTTTTCTTAAAGAACAAAAGATAAAACAGGTACGAAAGTTACAACACGAAGTCATGTCACAGATCAGTTCTCCAGGGTGTGGTTTAAGAAAAAGCAACAACTAAAAAGTTTCTATAATGCTTAACTACAGTACAGATCAAAAGATGTTTTACATGGATTTCTCCTCAGTAGGATCTTCTATTTAAAACTTTATGCAAGCATGAAGGAAGAATGCTTAATATAGTAAAATTATATTATTAGGATCAGGCATATTAGGAAGAATAGGACCAAGGCAAAACTATTTTCAGCAAAAGTGGATCTTTTCAGTAAAAAAAAAAAAAAAAGAAAAAAAAGAAGAAGAAAAAGGGATTAATGGATTTTTGGCTTTTGAAATACTGCAGTAGAAATAGTTTTGGGCAGCACTTTCATTTGGAAAATCAGAAGCACAGCGTTAATTCAGTTAAGTTCCCGGCACTTGCAACAGAAAGATTACAGATAAAATGTTCAAGAGTCATAAGGATTCTTGAGTTACAAACCCAACTCCCAAAGTGATTCAGGCACTTGAAAAATGTTATTCTGATGCTTTCAAATAGTTCAGAATGTTAAACTGTTTGATTTTTAATGTTCCCAGAATCCAAGAGTCCCCTTTTTTTAAAGAAAAGAGGCTCTTCACAACCCTTGTGCCAAACTCAGCAAAGTGGCCGAAATATGCCTAGGATTGAGCAGTCTTGATATCACTATAAGCCTCTGTAAGACAAGAGTCTCTAGTAGTGAAGTTGGACCACTGGCAAATGTATACTGACACTGATGGTCCTCTATTAGATCTGAAGATAAATCCAGTTTGATCTCCCAGCCCCCAAACCCCTAAGTTAAAAAAAAAAAAAAAAAAAAAAAAAAAAAAAAAAAAAAAAAAAAAGAAAAAAAGTAGGGAACCTACCTATTCATAAAGCATCTAAAACATCTTGTAATTAATAACACTGACACATTTTTCATCTACACACAGTTGAACTTGAGATTTATCATAGGCATGTCACAGGATTAAGGGATTCATTATCTGCAAGAGCTCTGCCTCCAGGATATTTGCATGCATGATCTTTTAGTGGGTGCACAGGAGGCTGAAGAGGAAGCAGGACTGTCACTCTTCCTGCAAGTAAGTAGCTTCTTGACCTTTAGCCTATCCATGCAGAGGATTAAAACACAGTGGTCACACAACTGTGCTTTATTTGTATAACAAACAATGTGATTTTTCTCTGGACTAACTGGTGTGATGTCCACCTTGGATTTTTAATATCTGAATTCTCTCTAAGTTAGAGAATTTTGAATTGTCTAAATTCTAAAGAATTTACTATTCTCTAAAATCTAGTTTATTTATGCCACTAACAATCAATTTTTGCCTTGGTTCTATAATGTTTAACCTCATGAGATATACCCTTGAAGTCTAGCAAGTTGCTTATATAATTAAGGATTGTGTGTTTAAAGATCTAGAAATTTCGTATTGCTGCTTTCAGTGTTGTTTAAAAAAGATGGTGTCAAAGTAGCTGTAATCAACCCAGAGGAAATACCTTTCCTGGCATATTACAGTGATGTACTCTAGAGAATAGCCATGATTACTATAATTATTTTAAGTAGGGATTGTTTATGTTACCATTAAAATAATTACTTATATGGAAAAATGGGGGACTAAAACCTAGAAAATCTCTTAAATCTGTTCAAAACAAATGAAGTTAGTTCAGTGAATGTTTACATATTTCATGGTAGATAATTTTATCGCTTTTTTCAATAAGGACAGATTTGAAAAAAAATCCAGTAAGTAAGGAAGCAATTACTAGACTAAGTGTTTTTAGCCATATGGTGATCATCTCCTGAAAAGCTTCTATAAAACAGTCTCACTTGGTGAATCTCTCTTCATTGTCTCACAGGTGTGCAGCACAAAGACTACAAAACCATCACTAGCAATATATTAAAAAAAGATTCTATGACATGATTCTTAAGATGAAATGTGCTTATTTTGCAAAAGGTAGGATAGTATATTGCAAAACTTATGCAAATGACAACTGTCAAAAGTAATCTTTTCATATAATTAGCTTAAATTAAAAAGTTAGCTTAAGTTGAAAAAGTATGCTAAAAGGACCATTGGTAGCAGAAAGAATAGAATAGCAGAGCATAGCAGAGCATAGCAGAGCATAGAATAGAAATAGAAATAGAAATAGAAATAGAAATAGAAATAGAAATAGAAATAGAAATAGAAATAGAAATAGAAATAGAAATAATAGAATAGAATAGAAAGAATAGAATAGAATAGAATAGAATAGAATAGAATAGAATAGAATAGAATAGAACAGAACAGAACAGAACAGAACAGAACAGAACAGAACAGAACAGAACAGAATAATATTTCAGTTGGAAGGAACCTACAACAATCATCTAGTCCAACTGCCTGACCAGTTCAGGGCTGACCGAAAGTTAAATCATGTTATTAAGGGCATTGTCCAAATGCCTCTTAAACACTGACAGGCTTGGGGCATCGACCACCTCTCTAGAATGCCTGTTCCTGTGTTTGACCACCTTCTCAGTAAAGAAATACTTCCTAATGTCCAGACTAAACCTCCCGTGATGGGTACAGCTTTGAGCTATTCCCATGCGTCCTGTCACTGGATACCAGGGAGAAGAGACCAGCACCTCCCTCTCCACATCCCCTCCTCAGGGAGATGCAGAGAGCAATGAGGTCACCCCTCAGCCTCCTTCTCTCCAAACTAGACAAGCCCAAAGTGCTTAGCTGCTCCTCACAGGACATGCCTTCCACCCCTTTCACCAGCTTTCCTGTCCTCCTCCGGATGCATTCAAGGGCCTTCACATGCTTCTTAAATTGTGGTGCCCAGAACTGCACACAGTACTCCGCGTGAGGCCTCACCAACACTGAATAAAGGCTTGATAATCACTCCTTTTGATCGCCTGGGTTGTGCTGTGTTTGATGCACCCCAGGTGCTGTTTGCTCTCTGGGCTGCCAGGGCACACTGCTGACTCGTATTGAGCCTAATGTCAACCAGCACCTCCAGATCCCTTTCTGCAGGACAAATAACAGGATATAATCCATATCAGGGAATAAGCAGAAGATGAATCAAATTCTAATCAGGAGTCTTGGGAGTTAACTGTGACAGATGCTGTATTTGCCCCTGCTCACCCGACACAGAAATTGCTGGTACAAACATCTGTACTCTGCTGGGGAAAAAATAAATCAAACACAGCAAAACGGATGACTTTAGGATAGATGGAACTTCCCTGAAGGTCCTTCCACATCAACAAGCAAATCACCCTGAAACAGTAACGACTGCCCAGATTTACAGATACAGTCTAGGGCTGGAGTTAAGAGCAGAAATTCCACATAGGCCACAGATCTTAGGGCACCATGAAACACAAGTGCTAAATGCAGTAATAGCCTAAAACAGGGGACTTACTAGTTCTGACCTCATTTCAGATTATGCTCACTGTAGGGGCAAGGGCGGCCCTCCTGAAATTATTTCCTTCTCAGTGGGAGCAACAGGATTATGTTACTTCACAGGCTACCACGGCATGTCCAATTTGTTAACAGGCAACCAGAAAAAGCTTTACACACAGTAACTTGTGCCTGAGTACACTGGACTGACTACAAACTGCTTTCAGCAACATTAAAATAAAAGTGGATTCTGGACTAAAATCCACCAAGTTAAACTAACTTAAAACTAGATTTAATGCGTTTCTTTTTCAGTGTTTAATACCAACTACAAGATTTCAACTGACACAGTATTAGGGAAACAAAGACTTCAGTTTACTTCTCATCTTTTTAAACAATGTTTTTGTTCTTTGCAAATATAATCCATTTTTTATTCCTGTTTTCTCTGTAACTCAGACTTTTATTTCAAAGTCTCACTTTTTGTCAGAGTAGCAAAGAAAACTCAATTTAAGATAGAACCTCAGGCATGCAGTATATATCAAATGAAACTGAAAACACATTTCTTCCCCATTTCCCACACTATAAACAACATGAACACTTCAGCACACACACGCACAAATTCCACAGTCCTGGCCACCATGAAGTAACAAAATGAGGGAAGCTTTGAAAATTAAATTAAGGAACCTCAGTATCCCTATCTTCCCAGAACTCAGGACCTTGTGCTGCCCTTCGCCTGGAGACAAGTGTAGATGTGTGGGAAGTCCCCTCACTCACTGTCTGTCGCCCCTTGAAAAAAAAAGTGCAGTGCTGCAGCTGGAAGGACATGAAGCCCTTCTGGTGTGGTTCTCTGCCTCCAGATCTATACCTATCATTTAGGTAACAGACAGACAGAGAAACAACTAAACTGAGATATCACCCAGAAGACAACAGTTGTGTTACAAGCAATAAACTGCTCTTTTATTCACAGCCCATCAAGGGAAGTTGGGAAAGGGTTCCATCTCCTCAGCTCCCTATTTTACATTTATCTGCCATATTATTCAAAGAACACACATAATGATAATCACTGAAAAATAAATTCACATTCATTAACTCCTAGAAAAGTATGATGGTCATCATATATTAAGACAAAGACATGTCAAGAATGCCGAGGAAGGCTATAAACTAAACCTTGTCAAATGTGAGGCCTGAGTGGGCACAGCAATGTAAAGTATAAACAAAACAGTGATTAACTGAATTTCTCTGATATGAAGAAATTAAAGGACAGTATGCTGTAAAAGAGAATCTTGCCAAAGTAAGGCGGTGCACCTGGATGCTGAAAACTTAAGCATGTGCTTAAGTGCTTTGTGGGACAGAAGACCAAAACACTCACATAGGCTACTGGTTTTTCGAAAATGGTGAAGGAGGTGCCTGGCAGGGCTTTCCCCATGTCTCTCCAATTGCATTACTGCACCCATTTTTTCTTGTCTTCACAGACTCAAATTATTCAATATTTGCAAACACATTCAGACTGCACTGCTTCTTTTAAAATAACCTCTCAGTGATCAGACCCTGCAGCCTCTTGCAGCCCCTGGCTGAGGGAATGCTCCCAAAGTGATGTCAATGGGAGCCTTGCCCAAGAAAGGCTATAGGATTCAGCTGTATGTGAAGAAAGGGCTTGAAATTATGGAACATTGTATCAGGGTAAGACTTTATATTTCAAACATATATTTATTCTTTTTACTAAAGCACTGAAGAGTGTGGGGAAGAGTGGGGGATGCTACTATAGAAAACCATATGGTACTTGGATTTCCAAGCCAGAATTGTGCATAATAAATATTTATAGAATATTTATAGAATCTAGTGGTAGTCTCTTCTTTCTGTTTATTCGTTACATGTCACCCAGAGAAACTCTGGCCAAGCACCAATCAAATATCCCAGCAAGTTACAAGCAACCTACGCATGGGGGAAAGAGAGAAAACAGATCGCCAGTAGGCTCATAATTAGCAACCTAGACCTGGAAGGAGGTGCTTAGGAAGTGCCTGGATGCGTCTGGATTCCAGCACTCACCGCACGTCACGAGTGGTTTCGGAAATTGACTTCTCAGTCTCTGCAAGGGGTAGGGAGGATATACACAATATTTTTGGCTAGGCTGAGCAGGGGCATGTGTGGAGCAGCTGCAAAAGCAGACATTTGTCTGCTCTCAGAGACAACATAAGAACAAAAACGCATCTCAGCGATGACAGCTAACTTGCTCCTGGTGTCTACTGGGAAAGATGTGTCTCCTTACCTATGGCATATGGAGTTGTTGCATTTATTTTGCTTTAGAAAAAGACAATGCAGATTGTCGTCTTTAACACCTTGTGATTAGAAGAGTAGTTGAATGAGCTACTGAAATACATAAAAGATCTGGAATATATCTTAACAGCAGCCAATCTTCTTATCCAGGGTCTAGCCTTGACATAGCAATCTTTTGGTCTTTTCTCTTTCCATGACAATCTTATTCCCTTTCCTGCTCTTACTTCCTTTCCTTTTCATTTCCTTGAGGTATGAGAGCTACCAATTCCCAACTACCATTTAATCAGAAATAGTAAAAGGATGTAAAAAAAAAGCATGCTAAGCCCACCAGTCAACACACAGTACTTTACTAACAGGAGCATCTTTCTGCTGTCGATCACCCTCAGCACCACTTTAGCCAGAATCTGGAATGCTGTGTGTCACACTTTCTACACTGATGTTGCTGCTGCACAAATGGTGCAGACATGTCATATTAGCATTACGTAGAGTGGAAGTCACATACTTTTGCATATATAAACAGGTAACTTAAAATTAATAACAAATTTTTGCATACCACAAAAATAACAATGATTTCAGAATCTGAAGCTATCAACCAAACAACAGGTGTATCTTCATTATGAACACAGGTTTTTATACAGACAATTGCATTTTTCTAAGAAATTGGTGCTCAAAAGTTCCCTTCTCTGTGTCACTGAAACAGCTACTTATTGTGAAAAACATACTTATTGAATGTTGCCAAAAGTGTAAAAACCACACATCTGTTATTCTTCAAATACATGGTTTTTTAAAACAGTTGGTATTTACTTAACATATAATAACAGTTATTAAATCATTCTTAAGTCTATTTTGTGGAACTGTAATGTAAAGCATTACACATGAGAGAAACACCACTGGAACAAATGTAAAAAGGGAATAGATGCATTGTTAGTAGCTGAGTAGTTACTAGTCACATTAGAAATTACAGCTCAGAGAAGAGTGGTACGAGGAAGACTGGAATTTTGGAAACCCTAAAGGACAATGAGTTTTATGAGGTCCGACACTGTTCATTTAAAGTTTTTAAATTATTAGAATATTTCTAGGTCAACAAAAACATAACAGAAGACATTTCTGTAATCAATATTGAATCTACTAGACAAGGACATAAACTCCATCATCTTGTAGCTCAAATTAGAGAAATTCAAATTTTTTAAAAAATCCTTTTGGTTTTAATTTTCTGCAGTTGTAGAAGTGGCCATTTCCCCAATGCTGGTGTGGGTCTTTTCAGGCTCTGCATTGCAAGCCTCACCCCAACCTAGAAAGACCCCACGGACTGTGTTACAGGAGACCAGCTCAGTGACTGACCTGATCCTCTTCCCTTTTTAACAGGCTTTGTGCACTAAACTCTCTTTAATTGCCAGAGGAGCCAGGAAAAAAGCACAGTCAATGTTAATTGTTCATAATAATTTCACCTGAAAGTTTGAGTGAGCCATTACCATTGGGTGCTACCTGTGACTGAAAAAAAATCTTAAGCCAGTGAGATGAACAATGCCTTCTGAAACACACTTTTAACCATATTTGGAACAAAGTAGAACA
This sequence comes from Athene cunicularia, assembly GCF_003259725.1. NCBI lineage: Eukaryota > Metazoa > Chordata > Aves > Strigiformes > Strigidae > Athene > Athene cunicularia. Next base: position 97,999,135 of record NW_020799095.1, on the reverse strand, counting down.
GAGCTGACTGCTTTCTAGACATTTTCATGATTACGTGGGTGTCATCTATATACACACCAGTAATGAACAATAATGCTCAGGTTAACACTGGCAAAAAAAAAGTCATCCTATTTATCCACAAATCTACTTGTTTTGGCTTATTAAAGATTATCCATGCAAGGTGATAGTTTGCTTGACATGCAGGTATCACATGCTCAGCATTTTAATCTATGTTTCTTGTAGCACAGCATAATACAAGTTAACATTTTTCATAATTCTTCAAATTTCTCTAACATGTTCTGCAGAAAGTACAGTCAGGGACTACAGTCAAGATCATCTTGGACAAAGGTGATGAATACTACAGTATGTTACAATAAGCTTATTTGTAATGTCTCAAAAAAACAATCAATAACATAAAGACCTTCATTTAAATCTATCAAACCCACATATACTCCATTTAATTGAAAAGCTCTTAACTCCAGTCATTTCCTGGATATAAAGTTACTTTACTCAAGCTCCAGCATTTTTAATTTCTCTTGCACTGAAAAGCAGCATCCTCAGCTCACAAGTAATGCTTACATAAAAGCCTCACGGTCAGATCTCTTGGTGCCTCTATGTTTTTCAGGATATGAAGACAACAGCAATGTAAACACTCTACTATTGCAGAATAAACATCATGTAACCACAAAACAGTGATGACATAACCTGTATATTATCTGGGCTTAATTTTCTCCAATGCAAACTGAGTGTCCGCATCTCCTGTTCGTTAATCCACTCTGAAACAGCCTGTTAAGAGGAACATATGAATTTTTCCAGCTTTTAAGCAAAGTATTTCTCCTTAGAACATTACTTTGAATGTCTTTTCTTTTGTACATCTAGAAATCTTGCTTCTTCCAGAATAATAATGTCCTTGCTCAAACACCACATTTAAATGCTATTGATATTTCACAGCTGACTCAGGTGTGCCTAAATCAACAGCTTGCAGACAATGTACTTTTAAATAGCAAAACATGTGCTGCTGCTGCTTCTTTTATTAGTGTTATACATAATACGAGAACAGCCATACAGGATCAGACCTAACATAGACATAGCCCCCTATCTTATCTCTATCAGCGGCCATAAAGGGCTGCCTACTGAAGAGAGCAAGACTAGAGGAAGCATGTAGTGATACACCCCCAGAATGATATCTCAGGTGTGAAAGACCTGCAGACCTCGGATTTCTACTTCTGTGACTGCAAATTAAGTGCACTTCCTGCATTGAAGTGTCACATATAACAATGTATATCTCTTTGTTTACTTTGGAAACTATTCCTTAAGGTGTAAGAAATACTTATGATAAGATAATCAAGATAATACTTATCTTGAGGCATAAAATAATATGTATCCTTAAGGCATAAGAAATACTTATAATGAGATAATCAATCACATACAATATAGCAAATATTGCTATAAAGGAGTTAACACTGGACTTCATATATATGTAACTCCCGGACCTTTTAGAAAACCAACTTGTTATTGCTGATATATTAATGTCATATAAAAGCTTCTGTTAAAAATACAGGTAAGAAGATTAATATTATTACTAAAAAACCCCAAAACCTGTTCTACCTGTCTAAAGAACTTTATTTTTCTTGTTTTCTCTTTGCCTATTCTCTGAAAAAGTTGATATGAGGACACGTTTGCTTCTATGATTATGGCAAACCAAGTATATTCAAATCTTCACCCCACCCACGCTAACTAATGTGCTACTTCAATTAAAGTTAACTCCAAGATGACAATCGATTCTCAAGGTGCCCTTCTTTTCAAACTAGAATGGCAATAATGGGATCTGCACAGCAATCGCTTCTACATATTTCCTTTTCTCAGGCAGGCTTCTCCATAATTCAGTCTATTAAGAATTCTCCATCTTTCATGTGGTACATACATTGCCCATACACAGCTAGTGTGGGCTCTCCTTGTTTTGAAACATCTAACAAGTTGGAAATTGCCACAGATAGAACTTCACTTAAAAAAATTGACCATTTTCCATTGGCAGTTTCAAACCATAGAGCCCAAGTATCAATTCATTCTAGCACTCCTCAGAACTACTTTTTTTCCATACTGATGGGGACAAACAGCACTAGCAGGTGCTAAATAATAGTCTTAAAAGAAGAATGGGGTGATGAAAGAACCAGTATTTTATTGTAGTGCCCTTCAGACATGTACAATATCATGCTGAGTTAAATGCTCATTAAGAAACCAAACTGGATGTAACCTGAGAAAAAAGCAGAAACTATTAAAAAGAACCCCTTGGTGATATCAAACTTAGCAACTGAGTGTGTAATTTTCACTAATATTGAACTTTTTTTTCAGTGCTGTTAAGAACATTCTCTCTCTAAATAGATAACATACAGTAAGGTGTCACAGTTAAGGAACCTCTAGTCTGAATCTTGATTTGGCACTGCATCTTCTCAAGTTGATGCTTATGAACCACAGCCACTACTCTGATGCTGTAACAAAATGGAGTCACAGTTTTCCTTTCAATCAATACTGTGCCTTATGCTATCTACATATAAGTTTAGTAGAAACTACAGGTTAAGTAGTACACTTCACTTTGTTAAAATTATTTTTAAAAACTTCTAAAAATTGCTAATATTAAAAATTTGAGACAGAAACATTTTAAAATAAATTTTGATCAGAAACCTATTCAGGACTACTAAATACTGACACTATGAAAGACTGCCATTTTCTACTCCAGTTGCCTATATTCCTGGGGCATTTTTAAGTTTATGGGGCAGTAGGAGAGACATATTTTCATTTAGTGATCTGATTAAAGTCTTAAAATATTTCTGACTGGTGGGAAGCTACAAAATGAGAATGCCCATATTTCCTCAGCTACAAAATGGTAAGTATTCCATATCAGTCTCGATTTTCAAGTTGTGCTAAAAATATATGGCAACAATTTGGCTTAAAAAAAAAATAAAATATTTGGCCAGTCTTTACAGGAATGCCTCTACTGATATCAAGAGATTTACAACAGAAATAAATATGACCTCTATATATTATTTGGTTGGGGAAAAGTGTTTTTACTGTTCTGTAATATTTTACTTTTAAACCTACCCAAGCCTGTAAAGCTACAGAGATAGTTAGAAAGCTCTGTACCAATGATAAGCTAAATTTCACCAAGACAGAACTTTGTCACCTTTAAAGTGATTTGCTTTTGAAGAACCAAAATATTACGTACCAAGATAATATTAATGGCTATGATTAGCAATAAAACATAATCCTTCCATGCACTTCTGTGTTGAAAAGGGCACTGTCCTTCAATTTTTGCAAATACAATGTCTAACATGGAAATCTAACATATTTCACTGAACATGTAAACCAGGCTGACCCTGTGCATACTCACTCAGGATCATAACATAGAGGCTTTCCAAATCACCTTCTAAAGAAAGAGAATTAATAGTCATCAGGACAGTAGCATCTCCTTAGACACAACAGATGTTCTTACAGAGAGTGACCACCTTTCACAAGTCTGTGGTACAACTCCTGAAAACCTGGAAGCTATTTAGAGATAACCTTAAACATTCCCCCAGGTGCCACATTTCTAGACAAAGATCAGAGAAAGACAAGTATTTAGGAATTTATTTCTTCAAGTGGTGTATGTTAAACAGGCTCCTCCTGTAAAAGGATGATATAGAAAAAAAACTTTTCATATATTGCTGCCGAGATCTAAGAATCACAGGTAGGAGTTAGGGTAATTAAACTTAAGCATCAGTCTTTTTGCAACAAAAAACTTGTTTTGTTGTAATAAAAACTTTATGCAAGGTAAAGGTCAGAAGAAAAATACAGCTTGCTTTCTGTTTGTGAGAAAGGAAGCAAGTAAATAATTTTGTTTCATATGATTTTTATGGCTATTTATTGATTTCAGAAAGGCCTGATTGTTTGTAGGGTTTGCCGAGATGCCCCAGGCAGTATGAACAGCATGCACTCATGGAACATGAAGAGAAATCCTTTCTTGCCCAGTCAACAGCAAGCCAAGCACACTGGTGTACAACTGCAAGCTACTCTATTAAGGGAAAACAGTAAAACTTTATTCAAGTGAAGAGCAGATTTTTCTGGTTTTTATAGAAGAATAAATATGAGATTGAGCATCTAAATCTCAACATCAGATCACTCTTTACTGGGTTTGGCCTAGTTTAATTTCCAAGATAGACATATGTTTCTGGTATGATGACCTTGTGGTTAAGACTGGCTGCAAGAAGTTCTTGCACTTGAGGAATGCTGAATTCTGATTTTTCCTCCGATGCTAAATAGCTCTCTGCCAGCTTTGATCCTCTTTCAACTTCACTTACTTTTGTCAACTAATATGTCACAGGTTAGAAGTTTCATGGAAAATATAATATGAGAGAGAGCAATATCTTCATTCATAAGTAAGACTTCTACCTGAATAGTGTGTCACCTTTTTAAATACTAGTGTGCTATATAGTCGCCAGCAAAAAACATTATGAGCCAAGTTTATATGGTGAATAAATTGCTTCAGATTGACTGGAGAAAGAGAAGAGGACATAAACAGAAACGCTTAACATGTATGTGCACGACATTGCATAACTTCCTCTCTAAATATGAGGTCATAGAGAGTTTGATCAGCTAAAGCAAATAATTCTGCAAACTTGCCCGTGAAGTTTTTATTCCTTTTCTTTTTGCACTGGTAAGGAAACAATTATGTCTTACCTTTCAAAACCAATCTGCCGTAATGTTTTCTCCCATGTTGAACCTATACAAAGAGGAGAAAAAACAAACACCCTCAGTAAAAAAAACTTTAGTGTATGATCAGTCTTACTCTTCTCCTTTCCTTGTGCAGCTGGGATCTGTATAGTAAGGTGATTTTTTTCACCCCAACAGAAGTACTTGTAAATAACATCTGTTCTCCCCAGACTGAAGAACTGTTAAGAGAGGCAACCACTGAGTGACATAACTGTGTGGACGAGTATCAGCCTATATAACTCCTTCACACTGCAAAGCAGCCAGTCACTGCTACAGTTCACTGCAATTTCAAGGGTGGTCTCCCCTCGCAGAGCAATGTGATCTGTACATGACTCCTGAAAGCGCTGAGCTGGCATCTCACATCATGCACTCTTCACATTTCAGCTTTTCATTTTACTGTAGTGTTTGCCTGATTCTTGCTGAAAGCTTTACAGCTCCTTCTGAAATCCAGACCTTTTATTTTTAAGAAAAAGCATGAAGATATATTTCTGCTTTATTTAACTCTTTATACTCATACAAACAGCTGCACAGGACTCTTTCTCAAAATGATCAAGGACTCAGCCTCACAAACTACTCAAAATGCTAGAATTATGCAAGGAATTACCCCCAGTATTTCTGATGCACTTAATACAACTTTAACCTAGATTTTCTCAAAAATAACCTCCCACACACTGCAAGCTGTGAGTGATCAGTTTTCAGGCCCTGGTAGTTTTTTGTTTATTGCCAGTCTCTTTCTTGATACCATATGTGGTTATCATACATACAGGCTACTAAGAGCACCAATACCTCAAGTCATGTCCATCTACAAGGCGATTATATAGGAGGACATGAAGCTGGGTCATTGTCTTCTTTTTACATTCCTGTGAGAAATGTAACAGGACTGCATACAATGTAAACAGCTACAGTTTGTTTTGAATCCTTGATCATACTTAAACTAAAATCAGAGAAATAACAAGCCCCGCTGTTGATGCAGTCTGTCACCTAAAGGGAAATAAAAATTAGGAACAAACAGATTGCCTGTGAGTGAAATTTAGTAGCACCAAAGAAACTCAGAGACAAGCAGCAATGTTGCTGATAAGTACTGAGAAAAAAAAAAAGCAGAAAAAAGATGAAGGAAAGCAACTTGGTCTGATTTAAGTCTGGAGAATTTCAGGAATGTATGCGTATTTGTGCCGAGTGTTCACACAAAGACTATAGCAAAATCATGGATTAGATTCTTTCCACCAACAATGAAAGTCTTACTTGTCAAACTAGTGTGGGAAAAGTGGTGACATAAAGTCAGAACAACTTCTGCAGATATATCTCTTACCATGATTACCTTTCCATTCTGTTAAAGGTATCAACTCAGAAATTAATGACCTGCCATGTTTGTAGTATGGTATTTATCTCTAATCTGCAACACGTTAAATATTTGAAAAAGACCGAGTAGATGTTTTTCATCTTTTAATTCAGGACACTTACTGCTGATCTAGATAAGAATCTAAAAACTCAACTTCTAAGAAGTTTGGGGTTTGAGGATGTGTGGGTTTTGTTTTGTTTTTTAAAACCTAGCAACAGAATTTTTTCTACTCAATTGACTAAACTTTCCAGTTTAGCCCGAGGAGAACGTGCTAAATTTCTAAAGTGAAGATACAATTTCTCTGTACAATATTATCTAGTATCTGTTTGGTTTGCAAATCACAGACAAAGCAAATGAAAACTGAAATTAATGAAAGCCAAAGAGTTAATTTCCTTATAGGTTTATGTTGTGCAAGGCTTTCTTCACAGTTCCTAACTGGACCGCCAAAGAATGAAGTTAACATGGGTCCACAGAAAATAAATTCCTTGTATTAATCACATTTTTTAGAAAGAAAAAAGAAACTGCATGAAAGTATGTGCTCCTAAAATCAACCAAAGTCCAATATTTCACTCCATACAGAAAGGATTTGGGTTGGCTAAGGGGTAGATTCACAGCCGGTTCCAAACATGGTCAGTATACCACATTATTCTCTTCTGGAATCCCTTCTTCATACCACGTCTCACTGCCATTTGCTTCAAACTTTAGTCACACACATATTTTCAGCGAAAGGCTCTAAAAACTTTTTCTAATGATACTTTAGGGCAATGGACACAAAGCTTTTCTGTTCAGGACTGTTACAACTAAAGCCAGTGATCAATGTAAAACCTTTTAATTGTCCCCATTCAGTCCAAAGCAGGCAGGGGTTTCAGGCCCATATCCAGCAGAGTACACATCAATAAGAGGTGGGGAAGGCACCACCTTCACTTTATGGAAAAAAAAGAGTCAAGTTCTTTCTGGAATAAGTGAAAAACGTACATCATTTGATCAGTACAGGGACATTCTACTGTGGCACCTTTATTGGCTTGAGGTGAGGCAAGATTTCTGCCTGCACAGCCACGTACATACAATACCTTTCAGCAACACTAAGTTTGCATTTTATAAAAAGAAGTCCTCTGAAGACATCATTAAAGCAGGACAACAAACATTCTCACATACATTTATTTCAAATAAACATGAAACCCAAAATCATATGTAGCACAATAAACTGTCAACATTTCATTGAGATAAATAAAAACCACTTCCATTAACATCTTCTATTATGAGTTATCCCCAAACCACCAATTTCTGCACACCCCCGGAGTATATATGGTTTCACATAGAACTGATGAATCAAGTAATTGCTGTAAAGATGACTGTGCCACTCCACAGATAAGTGCAGGGCAGACACAAGGAATTCTCCATATAGTTTATGCAATCCTGCTGGCTCTGAAAGAGGATTCAACAGGTTTTGAAGTTTGAAGATTTGAAGAGTGTTGAAGAAAAGAAATCCCAACAGTACGTCTTAATGCACAGACCAGTACTGGCATCTTTAATCAGTGTTTCTATGCTTTCCACTTTGTATACTAGTTGTATGAATTTTTCACCCCATGATTGGCTACGCTTCAGCTGTATGACATAGAGAGTCCTACGGGGTGGGGAGGGGAGAGAGTGAAAGAGGGCGAGGGAGGGGAAAAGGCAACAGAGAAAAGGGAATTGGGTCTTCACTGGTTTGAAATAATCTTTTGGCTGCAGCTGGCTTGCAGAACACTCTCTGAAATGCATGTGACTCCTCCGAAGCAAAGCCTGCCAAGAACACAACTAACATTTCATATTAAAAAAATCTACATCTTTTTATGGAGTCTTATTTTAAAATGTTTATGATCTAAACATTCTGTTTTAAGATTTGCCAATTCCATTCTCAATAGTATCAACTTCTACACTGCACTAACAGCCAAAAGTAAATACCCTGAGGTAACAGCAGCACTAAGAATAATGCTATTAAAAGTCTAGAAAACTTATTATTTGATTCAAACCTTACCCAGTGCTTCCAAAACATTAAACAAGATTTAAGTCACGTAACTCTCATTAAAATCAAAACAGGAGTTTTTCACGAATTAAAGACTTGATCCTGCTCCCAAAAAAATCAATAGGAATTTGGCTCTTGAATTCAGTCTTTGTCTCTGCTGGGACTGTGGAAAATATTCACCTGTTGACTTTCAGAATCAATCCACTGCTAGACTTTGGTTTCTAAGTTTGGCTTCTCTTTGCTTTCTGTTTGTTACCACCATGTCAAAAATACCAAAACTGTTTATAAGAATGCCTTAATCTCATACCCATGTAATTAAGCTTTTGTTCCAAATATTTGCTTCAGAGTGCCTGACCATTCCCATCTGTTCCAAAGATTGTTTCACATTAACAGCCCTAGCTTTAAAATTCTTCAAAAAGATGAAGCATAATGTACTTCCAGAATTACTGCTCACATTTAATACGAACAACTTTAAATGCACATCATGCTCACATATGCAGTCAATGAAATCCTAGCATAAGAATGAGAGTATAAGAATATGAGATTTAATAAGATAAAATGAAAAACATCTTTCTGAAATGAAAATTTGTCTTCTGTGACAGGTAGGCTTTCATTTATATAGTAGTTTCCATATTTGGTTTGGTTTGGTTACAACTCTCTGCTTACTATGAATTTACTATGAATGAAAGAACTCATAATCCACTGCTAGGCTTCTCACCTTTACAAACCATGAAGTTGCCTAGTTGCTGAAGTGCAATGGTAGGCTGAGGAAAAACACAGAATAACATATTCATAGAATCACAGAATCATAGAATAGCAGGTTGGAAGGGATGGGCTTGGAAGGATCATCTGGTCCAACCTTTCTTGGCAGAAGCATGGTCTAGACAAGATGGCCCAGCACCCTGTCCAGCTGAATCTTAAAAAGTGTCCAATATTGGGAAAAATATTGGATAAGTAATTTTCAGCCATCCATGGAGGTTGCACAACTATTCACTTTGAGCTGTATCATGCCCTGTCTGCCAGTAGAGCAGAGGTCTGTGGCTGTTCAGTGAGAAGTCTGGCAGGCACTGTAAATGCACAGCAAATAATCATGCCTCCTATAGCATCCCCATACAGGTATGCATGAAGGTCCCTATGGACCCTGCGGTCCCTACGGCCGTGTGCAGCGACTACCCACAGCCCTGCTACCTTCCCACTTCTCCAGAGTTAGTGGCTACTTTAAGCACCACATGCCTGTATCTGGCTCTGCTCTTGAGGCTTTCTAACAGTAAGAATAATAATTGTATTCTTTTTTCACTGTGATATGACGTAAGGACCAGAGGGAAAAATACAACTTAAATCAACCAAAAGACATTGACATTTTTCAACAAGCATTAAACGAGCCTGTCAGAATTCAAGTACACAATGGGAATAGTATGAAGATCTTCAATGTCTAGAATAGGACAAAATATTTGTAAATTACATCAACCCAAAGGTAAAAAACCAAATATCTGGAGCCCATCAGTGGGGTATCTCAGGCTCTCTGAAGGAACTAGCAAGGTACCCAACATAGCACAATCATACTTAGCTCATAAGTTACATGCAGGAGTGACCTACATAACGTTGTTATGATACATTAAAAACAGGAGGTAGATATTCTCAGAATACTAACTGCATTGATCTTTTCTCTAACATTTTGAAGGAAAAGAGTTTCAGAGGAACTACTGATTTTGTACTGGTCAGAATATTCCTACCAATTTCAAAATTTTGGGGGGGGGGGGGGAAGACAACACCCCAAAACCACCCCAAAACTTTCACATATTCAAGAGATACAAAGCAGTGATACAGAATACTTCAGAAATGGAAAGAAACACTTTGCCAAACCTTTCCATTGCAGGTGTCATTTGTCAAACGTGTTTCTTACAAAACTTAGCAGAGAACAGGGCAGAAGTTCAGAATCTAGCCTGGCTGGACTAGTCAGGGACCTGAGAATCTGAATCCACACATACAGATCTCAGCAAACTGGATGAACACACTGGCCTGTCATGTTAGAGCTTCTCTTTCAGTAGAGGCACATATACCTTTTTAAACCATTTAACAGTCTGTTTTGAGTGGATTGGGGAACACTGCTCTGCTGTATATTCTCCTTCGTCATCTTAGTACTTGCTAACCAGTTACTAACCAGTACTACTAACTAGCTGAAATATGCACAACTGCAATGTTTGGAATAAAAACTGCCATGTTTGGAACATGTTGATGTCAGCAGCTTCATATATTATTCAGTCTTTCCAGTTGCTTGTTTCCATTAGCAAACTTCTGTTTTCTCACAAACAAACAAAATAGTGCCAGAAATCTTACTTTTCTGCTTTTTAATCAATATAGAGCCATTGTTTTTATGAAACAGACTGTAGTTTTGACTACAGAAATGCATGTGCCATAGGGAAGAGCTTTTTCTTACTTGCTCCACAGTACCATAGAGATATGATTAGCATTCACCAGCACATTGGCTATTTAATAGCTAGTTACACACAACACGTCTCTTACAGAAGTGATCATTTCTCTTATGTGAAGTGGCATCAGACAATGTTTCCTTGACATTTAGCATCTATCTGTCCATTTTGAGAAATAAATCTCTCTTACATTTACCCTTCGATTCAAACTACCTAGGCTGCGTTCTGCACTCAACACTTTGTAATTTGATCACCACAGTACATCATCTGGGATGATGACATGATATTTTTTTTTTTTTTTTAATGAGATCTCTTAATATGGTATATTACTACTCTGCTGTGTCCTTGCTGGTGATTTAATCCAGATCAGGTGAGTATTTCTTGAGCATATCTCTTACAATGCTTTGGTTTGCATAACAGAGTGATCTCCAAGCGCACAAACTGGATTCCTTTCACATGAAACTAAACCGTACCCCAAGGACATAACTGCTGTCTTTCAACCACTAAAGGGTATTCGGTCCACAGGACCAGACCAGAGCTAATCCACAGTTAATTCCACTCGAAACATGTATTGTGTGGTGGCCAGTGACTGCACTAACTGCTTTACTCCTATCATGGTGTGCTGCTTCTAAGGCAGAAGTGCACCCCAGTCCCAGTCCTGGAGTGCCCCCAGAAAAGCTTTCCAGTTACAGCCACCCTCAAGGGATGAAGGGGCAGGCCAGGGTGCTCACCCTTAGGATTGTTTTCTGGGCTGTATCCCATCTGCTACAGTGTAACTGAGAAGAAGCTTTTCTACTGTCCTGATGTGCAAGCAGGGTTGAACTGGATGCTCAGCACTGCCACACTCCCCACCAAACCCCAAGGAGCCAGTTCTGTAAAGCACAACAGCAGATTATTTCATTTTTAAAACAACTTCTCAAGGAGAAGGAATAAGGGAAAATCTGGACTGTTATGATGTCCTGTGCATACTGAAGAGACTAAAACCACCAGTAAAACAGAAGTTGAGGGCCAGTGGTGTAGGATTCTGGCTAGATGAAGAAAGTGATTACTGAATACGTACCGAGAAAGAGGTCATGCCAAGAGGAAAGACCAGACATTTCAAGTCTTTACTTGCCTCCCACTCATATAATTGTTCAGCAGATTTTTGACTGAATAAAGAGTACAGATTTGATCCCTACATGATAATGTCATGGGAAATATTTATTGTGTATTTTCTCCTGTGAGGAAAATATTAAATTATTATTGTGAGATAGAAAAAATGCTTTCCTATTAAAAAAGAAATCTTGATTCATTCCATGTTAACTGGAAAAATAATCATCATCAAAAGCACTATTTGTAATGAGTGGGAACTTTTATTAATACAATGAGCAGACTAGGAATATAGAGCAAAGTGCAATAGCACTGACACTGTGTTTGTATGTGTGCACAGAGCTGCATATTGCTCTAAAATGAGTATCAAGAAGACAACAGCTATGGTAAAGCAATTAATGGCTGTATCTGGCAGTCACCTCTTGCAGTCTGAGACTTCTCTGGGAGCTCTGGGGGCCCAGAAGGGTCAGCAAAGCTCTCACATATAAGTGGGGACCCCAAAAGCAGCTGCTCTACAGGCCTAATCCACACTCTTTGATTTGATCTTGGTTAACACCAGAATTACAGGACTGGGGGAGGACTGTTTTTAAAACTGATCCTTTAACCTAAGGTAGATAACATGATGTGAAATACTCCCTAGTGCACTGGGAACAGAAATGATCCAGCATCTTGCTGCTTGCTGCTCAGACCCTGTCAAATGGAGGCAGGGACAGATCACAGCTCACTTTGTGTGATAAGACCAGTATCTCTGACCCTGATCCAAAGTCTATAGAAATAACAAGAAAGATTTGCATTGAGTTAATGGGCTTTGATAATTTGTCTGAAATGGAAAGAAATAGCAATAATGAATAGTAAAGAAATTTCATTTTTCAGTAATGTAAACAACAGCTATTATTTCTACCCCTGTAATAAACTATAATATTCTGTGGATAATTCCTTTGGGGAGAATGGGAGCAGAGGAAGAAAAAGTTTCAGAATTTAAAACATTATATGGGACACAGCTTGTGTTAAATATGAAGCTTATGAATTTTTGTATGTGAATCATGCACAGCATTTTATATGTGAAGATGACTTGCTAATTAAACAGCAAGTTAAGAGATGTGTGAAAGAAATAATAACTTAGAAAAAGAAAATTTAGGAAAGCACTTTCGACGTTTGTTCTTTCACACCAGATTTGTTTAAAATTATATACAGGTAATAAAGCCAATTTAAATTGACTGAATTGCTTCACCTTTGTTTGTAGTCATGTTTGTCACAATGATAACAGGTTTCATAGTTTTTATAAGAATAATGACTTCTCTTGTCTGCTTAGATACAAAACCACTTACAGGCAATCTTCCCCTGCAACACATACATGCTTAAAACAACTCTTAACCTCACTTCATTTCAAATTTGTTTCCTGAACAAGGCAGCAAAACAGCAAAACCCACTGCACTAAAAAATTTTTGAGGAATGTGTTTCACATGAAACCTGAGATAGCTAGTTAATGGAAAGCTTTTCTTTGTTGCTGTGGTTTAATCTATTATTTATCTATTTGTTTGCCGTAATGGTTGGTTGGTAGTTTTTAACCCAAGCTTCCAAGGATATTGGAGACTTGAATTAATTCTGGTGTCTTTATTTTTTTTTTAAATAGACCTGCTCCCCTTTGCCCATGACAGTAGATCAATGCAAAAAAAGGATGAGGAAAAAGAGTCTGCACACTATGCAAAGAAGAACTTTGTAGGTCACCAGCACAGAATCATACTGCAGGATTAAAGTGGGAACGAATCAGATAGTACAGAGATATAACTGATCTCTTATCCTTTTTTACAGCAGAAAAGGGTGTCAAGGCTCTGAGGACCAGCCTTGAAGGAAGACAACATTTCCTGCCATTGCCATGGGGGATGTCAACCTCAAATCAGGGAGTCACTGAGCTTAACATCATCAAAGTTTTGCTCCAGACCTTCTGAAAGGAGGCCAGATAATAACTAAATGGGTCCTCTTTCAAATACGGAAGACTGGCTTTGCTTTGGTTTCAAAGTAAAAGCAAAAGAACTCAAAGAAAACTTGTAGTAAGTTTTATTTTTCATAAACCTGAAGAAAATTAGATTTTTCTCCATTTTTGTTGGCAGAGAAATTCTCCCCTCTCCCACCCCAACCAATGCTGCTCTGTCTGCTAAATAGTGTCTTAGAGGCAAGGTTTTCACTTCAGAGCGTAATTGACGGGCATCCTTCCAATTTCTAGACCTACCCTCTGCTTAGTTTTATTGTAACATAATATACTGTTATGAATAATAATGTCGACCTAGTTTCCTGCAGTGATGAATGTGTGCAGTGTGCCAGCACAAGGAATTTGCTTTTCATTGTCTCATTTTCTCTTTTTGTCTCATCAGAAGGAGACTTGGGCAAACGTTTCTTCCTGAATTGTGCATCATAGACATATGGGAAGGTGGAAATAAATAACAAGTATGTCTTCAGCAGCACACCCATATAGAAGACATTATGGATGAGAAATAAGGATAGGAAACTAAGAAATCTTGCACAGAAACAGGAAGAACATTAAGATGACAGAAAACCAGCATTCCAGCGGCAGTATCTTTGACCCCACTAACATTTTGTAATGCACACCTTTTCTCTGAAATTGCTTTTACTTTTACACAGCTTTTTCTAAAGATAGTAAATAACCATTTCATTCACATTATTTCCCTCACAGCTTAAGGAAACACTCACATAGTATGATGACGACAGCAACTTGTTGGTAGGCGTGAGTATTCAAACTTTTCAGCAAAACCCTCCAAATTGTTTCAAAAATGACACTAGATACAAAGATTTGAAGTGACATGTGAAGGAATACACTTCAGAAAACTGGTTTGAGACGTGTACAACCTTAGCACACCACCAGAAGCAGAAAACAGCACTTTCAAACTCTCCTTCTGTTTGCATGCCATTAAGAAAAGGCAGCAGTGACTGCACCAGGCAGCAAAACATTAGGGGTATGAAACCTGACTCACTCCCAGAAATCTCTTCTGAAGAGAAATTTGGATCCAGAAGGACATGCTCCTCTGGGCAGAAGTGTGAAGCAGGCATGCTGACTCAAACAATCAGGGAGAAGGAAATGCTTCCAACAGATGTTATTTTACCTCCCTAACAGATATGAAGACGCCTTATCTAGTTCAGCTGACAAGTATAAACACGTACGCACTGAACAAAGGGTTTCTTTTGTTTTCATTTTGTCTTTGCAGAACTTACAATTCTGTGATTTCACTCAACTTTTCCCAAAGTTCAAGTTTGTGATAACAGAAAAGGCAAAGCTCTCCTGTCTTCCAGCTCCCATTCTTCTCAATCAAGAGACAGTCGACTGCATGGCTATTAAGAGGCTCAGGGAAAAATGAACAGGCAAAAGAAATGGCGAAAATGGAAGGCTGTGGGGTGCCAGTTGCACCCTCAGCCCAATTCTTAACTTCTAGAAATGAGTGTTTCTAAAACGCTGCTGCCACTCACTGGTTGAGGAGCCCATACAGACATGGGGGTGACAAGGAGAAGTTTGGGTACCTCAAACTGGCGAGACACACCAACAGCACAGAGACTCCATACCCAACTGCACCTCTCCCTCCCAGATCATGAGCACACAAACTTGAGCATCCCCTGCAAAGCCGGGAGAGACCAGTATCACATTCTTTGCCTCCTTCAACTTACTCCTCTGCACACCTGGAACACCTGCTGGATTTCATTGCCACTGGCAGGGGACAAGAGCCACAGGTAAATGTCACTGATGTGTGCTCTACTCATGACCCATGGAATAGCCATGGTCAAGCCACTAGAAGTGCCCAGGTAGACTTCACAGGGACCCAACGCTATGTGATTGTGGTTAGTTTTATCTATAATAGACTGCAGGACTAAAGGACTGAATCCAGTGTTCTAGCAGATCATTTCCCAGCACTTAATTAGTTTTCATTAGGATACCACAAATAGCAAAAGCACTAGCAACAAATTAAAGAAATCACTTGGATGGCCTAATCATTTCAATTTTTAAAACTAATTCAAGCTTTTTATCTTGCATGCTTCAAATAGTTTACAAATAGTTTGCTCTTTCTACAGTTATGTGCTTAATTAGGAGCATTAGAAGTAATTTCTCCCCATTTAGTTTGTTTGGCTAAATGTAAGCCAAAAATATCAGTAAAAGCATTGAAACTTTTGCCATTCTCACAAGTTATTCAATGACAAGAGTATTCTCACACTTACTTAAAGTGTGGTTATTTTGTCCTCATTGGAATGTGTTTTATTTAAGTGCTTCATTAGGGTATTAACAGACTCATACCTTTTCAGTAAATACTGAAGAGGATGATGAGCGGTAATAATTTCCTACTCAGCAGGGATTTTCACATTACAGAAATCACAGGCAATTTAGACGTGTGACTCTCAAATGCATTTTTAAATCATGTATTTTATTTATTCACGTGCTGCTTTATTGCCTTTAGAAGTGGTATTACATCAGGCCTAATAGAAAAGGGACAAACAGCATACTGTATTGTCTGCTTCTTTTCAATGATACATGGCCAACAGCAGCAAACGCTTCAAAGCTAGCACCAGTTGGCGAGTTTTCCCAATCCAAACAGATCTGAAGAACTGGAAGGTCCCACAGTGGGATCAGTGTATCAAGTGATGGAACACAGGTGCAATCTGTGCCCTTAGAGAATAAGCAGTTTATAAAGCATCTTCATGGGTGTATTAAAAAAATATTGGAAACATCCTTGTTGTGTTCAAAATAAGACACACCAAAAATGCTACAGTTCAAGACAACTTATATGAAGGATATTGGCCCAGTTTCTAAAACTGTTTTTCTATCATCCTAAACTTTTCTCTGCATCAGTTTTAGAAAACTGCCTATACTGAATATACAAATCAGGCATCCTGGCACCATTTTCAGCAAGGCATAGAGCCCATCAGAATTTCTTGTCTTTGCCAGCTGGAATGAATTGAGTATGTTTTATGTGGTTGCAAACATGAACTATTCAAAGCAGTGGCGGACACTATACCTGCTACAGGCTGAAAGATGCAAAGTGCAGGACAGAAAAATACATTCAATAGGAAAATGGGCTGAAAAGTATAAAAGGGATACATTTCTAACACAGAACAAGTCATACACAAAAACATTGATTTATATTAGAAAGAGATGTAAATGCCAAATTCTGCACTAAATCTAAACTTAATTTAGATCTAAATTAATCTAAACTTGATCACCTTTTATCTGGAGTGACGTCCTTAAATACACTTTTCATGAGAAAAAAAATTAACTCATGGTCTAAAACATGCACACCACCGTTTCTAACTACTATTCTGAAAAGGAGGTTTAGTGGTGGAAATATTTTTTTTTTTTCCTATCTCATTAATCTGTGTTTCTGCTTCATATCAACACTTTGGTACATTTCTTTAATGTCAGTGGATCTAAAGTAGTAAGGCTTTACTGGGGCTCTCAATAATATTTCATCCTGCTCTAAAAATTGTATTTTCTAGAGTGAATTTCCTGGAGTTTTTACACCTTTGATATCATCACCATATCTGCATGGGACAGAAGGGTAAAATGATGCCTAACTGATCCTGTTTATGGGGAAAGAGAGCCCTAGAGTAAAGGGCAGAGAGATTCATGTACTATTAACTAAGCACATGGAGATGCAAGAGGGACTCACTTTAAAATGATGCTGCAATTGTTCATGCTCGCAGATGTTTGTGCTACAATATCTGGTCTCCAAAATCAGACTGCAAAGCAGATGATACTGCATCACAGTCAAGATGTCACCCCTCACTCTGTCTTGGAGAAAATCAAGCTGTAACATTAGCCACATCTATCCATAGCCAGGTATGCACATCAGTGGTTGTTAGATGATGAGCAGCTCGAGACTTCAAGCGCTTCCCATTCCTCCTTACACAAAAGTCAGACGGGAGGATAAATCATTTATGGAGGCTGCTCCCCGCTGCCCAGACAGCAACCCATGGACTGAATTGGGCAGCTGTGATGGGAGGGCAAGCTCCTCCTGCTAGCTACACAACCCGTCCCCACCGGAAAATAAAAATTTCAACTAAATGTAGTGCAAAATGACAAAACTCATACATAAAAATTGACTACAGCTATCCATTAGTAATTTCCCTGGTCTTGTTTGTGCACATTTAATAATGCATGCCTCCATGACTCTTGTTTAAAGGTTTATTGTAGATAAGCTAATCTGAAGAAACGTTTCTACGTGGTTGAGAACTGATGAGATTACAATACTTCAGCAGAGGTCTTGGATGGCAACAGTCAGCCTGGGATACATCTGAGCATCAGCTTTTATTAACAGTCTATGCATTGTCCAATGTTGCAGCATAAATCAAACGTAAAAATACTCCCACAGACATGGGTAATTTCTATATTCTCCTTGACAGAACAGAAAATAGTAATCACTACACCAAGCACTTAAGAAAATTGAAAGCACAGGAACTACATGGACCAGAGTAGGTCTGGAACGTGTGATCCCTTCAGAGGATTCAGAAAGCTGTAATTTCACATGGACCAACCTTACAAAATCTTCAAAGTTGTTTGTTTTTTAAAGTGTCAATTTTATAATAATATCACTCATCCTTAACAAAACAGCAAAATACAGCAAAGGAGTAGGTGGATGGCTTGACAAATACTCAATACAACAAAGTTTGCAAGCTACTGGTCAGATTGGAAAAGTTGTGACTAAAGTAAATACTCCTTGACAGATATTTGAAGGCCTCTCTGAAACACTTCCTGCCTGTTGGTGCTTTTTCTTAAATGTCAGTTTTACTATCCACTGTGTACACCAGAAGAGGCTCTCAAAAAAGCAGCAAATGTCTCTCCCCAACTTAATGGGACCTGATTTTGTGGTATTTTTTAAAAGAGGAAACCGGTCACTCTAAAAAATTTAGTCAAATTCACCTTACATCTTCTAGAATTTGAGTCAATGACATTTCCAACAGAAGAGGCAAGTCCTTACTGCTACTGTAACATGTCCTTTACAGAAAAATAATGAAATGTTAGTGACCACCTCTTCAACCCACAGATGAGTGAACGGCACTCCTCTTCCTCTTTCTTCTCTTTATCTTCCTTCTCCTCCTCCTCCAGTGCTGCTCAGCCTAATATGCCATCTCCCCAGTGGGAGGGAAAATGTGGACTCTTTATAACCCAGGCTTGAAGCACGCTTCATGCCAAAAACTCGAGAGAGATATAATTTTTGAGGAAAGCAAGGCCAATCTTTCAGAGGAAAAACACAGAAGAACCCCAAGAATAGTCTACAAATGTCAAAAGAAATCCTTCATACAATTAAGGCTGGATGTGCAAGAAGACAGATACAGGAGATGTTTATTTTCTCCATCCCTGTTCTCTACCTCTTTCCAAGGACAAAGATGCTGACCAGGTCAAAGTCCCTGCAGTAGGTCAGCCCCACCAACCAGTATTCATCATTGCAGCTGTAGAAAAGATGATGTATTCAAACTGCCCCAGAATTTTGCTTCCATCTCAAGAGGTAAAAACTGGCCAATCCAGTTTAAGGAAAGAAAAAAAAAACAACAAACAAAAACAAAACACAAAAAACTTCAAAACTACTTACATACAGAAAAAAAAAACCAAAAAAAACAGCAACCTTACAGGTTATTCATTATTAATCTTATTTTCTCATATGGCATTCGTTACGTGTTACTTGAGATTTTAAAGCAATTTCTAGCCTTAAGTAAATACTGCTCAAGTCAAAGTTATGTACAGAATTAAGGATTAATTTATGAGAGAGATTTTAGACTTTGAGCAGATTTTTTCCTATTAGTGCCTCATAACGAAGTAATTGTGGAATTAGTAATACATTTGCCAATCCCAGTAAGCAATTATGGTTAATACATATAAAACAAATTACTGCTCCATTTTAGAACGTGAATAGTGAAAGTTTGGCATGAGGTTCTAATTATCTACTGAACATGAGTCATGACAAAACCGGTGGGACAAATTGTATCTTAACTCCTAACGCTAATGTGACCCTGCTGAATACAGCTTCCCTGCATCATGGCACCAATCCTGAGAGCCAAGCACCCAGCGGGATTTGTACAGGTGCAACAGCTGGCCCACGTTCGCAAAATGTTAAAGGGTGCGGGTGTGAACTGCAAAATGAGAACAAATGCAACAAGCCAGCTCAAGCGATTCAGCTGAGGAGGTCAAACCTCTAACAGAAATAACAAATAGCTTCTTTTCTACACCACAGTGAACCAATAACATATGCACACTATGCCAAAAGTAATATCTAGTACTCCATACTTATCTGAAGGGTGATAAAAAAACAGGCACAAATGAACGACTTTTGGTTGACAAGTTTTCATACATGAACTATGGACCCTGAAAGATGCTAGACAACCCTACCTCCTACTAACTCACTGTTGGCAGTGAAAAGGAGAACTGACATCAGAGATTTTTAAAAAAAAAACCTGTTAAATAATTCAGGCCTTTATCTCTTGCACAGCTGTTCTTCAGCAGTTTTCAGGGATTGATGCAGGCAGAATTACCTTTTAGCTTTGAGAGGGGAATGTTAACTTCTATTACATTTCATGCTGAAAAGCATGTATTAAAACTGACACAGATACTGAATTTCACAGGAAACAATGAAGAATTAAAAGTATAAAAAGGAAAATAAAGAATTATTTTAATGTGTTTCCAACACACATGTCAAATAGAAACCAAGACACAAATTATTCACTTTGATTTATGAACAAGCTCATCAGGAATCTAAATGACTTGTCTTAAGATATTTTGCATTTTATGCATTCCTATGCCAGGAACTCAGATCTCTAAACTGAAGAAAAAACTCAAAATTCAAGGAAAATATATTTCCTGGTGGATTTGCTGGCATCACCACTGTCTAACTGCCAGGCAACAGTGGGATCCAGCTGGGCTCGGGGCTGTAAAAACACAGAAACTCACAGACAGTGCTTGCCTTGAAAAATTTGCAATCCAGACAGAACACAAAAGCTGAGGAAAATGTTAGGATCCAATATATTAGGAAAGGCTGAGAGAAAAGGACACTCTAGGCTGTATTGAGCTGGAACACAATACTGAATTGTGATGTTCAGTAACATGCTTCTGCAGCTTCTCATCTTTCCTCAGATGACTGGAAGTTTCTCTTTAGATAGTTCTCAGACACAATCCATGTTTTCTTGTATCAGGCCCAATAAATCCATACATTTCCCAAATACTCTCCTTCATTCTTTCCTCTTTGAAATTGGCCTAGCAAAATGGCTGTGGATGATGGCTGTGTCCTGAAGATCTCCTCTGCTCAGATGCAAATCTCACATTAAGTAAGAAAATTAACAAATAACGACTTCTTGATTTACTCTACATCACATCTCATTCTCTCCAACCTATTCTCATTATTAGTACTGGAAGACTGAAGAAGAAAAGTTGTTTCACTCCTTTTCCAAGTGCCTCAAAACCTGACAGGTGGAACCTCTGTGTATGCCTAAAATGTACCTGAGCTCCCGGCTGTTGTAAATGTCCTGAGAGATTCTGGAGTGAGCTGCTGGTGTGCCTGCCTGAAAATGTGGATTCACCGAGCAGTGATATCACAATTGTGAGACTCAAATTACTACCAAAACAGCTGATAGTTTTTTATTTTATTTTCAAGAGATTCATTCACTGCCAACAGAGAGAGGCCACAAAAATACCCAGGTCAAATGCTTACGTGATAAATGGGTTAGCAATGGCATTTGCACTTCTGCAAGAAGCGTTAACGTTGGTAGACCTCCTGCTGATCTCAGGAAGCACACTTCGAAATGTAAGCAAAAGGAGAATTCAGCACAACTGAAAAATAAGGTGTCCAATTATTGTAACAAGCTAGATGCCTGCAGCCAAAGGACTATGGAGGGTCTATACAGGATATATGTGGTACTGCAAGAGGAAATGCACTGCAGAAGAAATCCAAATATAGCATGTAAAGATATGTTGGGCTAAGTGAACATAGATGCAGCTAATGACTGACACTTCCATGGAGGTGGACTTATGCTTGGCACATGGATAAAGGAATTAGCCAATTAAGAAAATTACATTAGATGACAAGAAGTAATAATGGTACAATGTTACACAAATGGAACTGTTTTTACAGATGCAAAAGGAAATCATAGACTGGTTTCTATGGATTCAGGCTGCTGAGCAATTGGACCCTGCTGTACCCTGTACATCCTGTTACACTTGTCACTACACTGCCCTACAGTGAATGAACATGAATGTGGAAAACACTCCTGTATCAAGGTTTGTACCTGATAAAAGCCAAATATGCTGAGAAAGGCCAATTAGCTGCCCAACTGAGGGACTGGAAGCTGACTCTGAAGAAACCATTACTGTGTCTGATGTACAAGGAGCTGTATCTCATGGGGACAGTTGTGGTTCCTGGCATACTGGCGGCCATCAGCAGGTGAACCCTGAAGAAAGGAGATAGAAAAGAAAGCCAGCAGGTGCTCCCCACTGATACTCTTCAACACGAGGATCTCACTGGATGCACAATTAGGAAGATGAAGCTCCTGTTTAGGAACAATCTCTCAGCAGTATATTAGATCCACAGCTGAGCACCTCTGCAGATAGTTGCACATTTCAGGTGAAGTTCTACAACGATTATTCAGCACACTGAATGTTTACAATACTGATACCTTACTGCTTGGGTTTTTTTAATGTATCTCAGTAAGTCTTTTGGAGGGAAAAATCCTATTAGTTTTTGCACTGCTGAAGTAGTATACTTCTACTAAAAAAAAAAACCCAAACAAAAAAACCCACCAAAACAAAACAAAAAAACACACAAAAAACCCCCACCACAACCGAAACAAACCAGCAAGAGGGAAAACCAGAACATGATAAATTGAAGGGGAGGTCTGCAGGAAGACCCCTGAGATAGTTCTATGAAATCTGCTCCTGCAGATACCAATAGAAGCATCAGGCTAAACAAACAGGTTAGAAAGTAGATCACTAGCTCATTAATTTTGTTATTGTAAGAAATAAATACATGCAGAAAAGTTTCCTCCCACGTGCTGGCATGCAAGGCATGCTCGAGGCTAGGTGGTTGGTGGATGGCCATAAGAAAAAGCTCTCTGTACAGGGAAACTTGAAAATCTTGTCTCCCAGTAACTTGTTAATCTCTTGTGCACCAAGGAATACTAACTCTCCATTGTCAAAACACATCAATTCTGAATGAAATGTGTTCTTCTGTCATCTAGTTATCTGCACAGTTATGTTGAGAATTGCTGACAAAATCCAGTCTAAGTTGTTATGAGTTGGGGTAATGACATAAGACCAGGGACCAAATCTGATCCTGGTCCTTGTTTATGCCATTTGTATAAGAGGATCTCAGACCTTCGTTTTTGAAATACATTGAATACAATCTTAGTTGTCACTCTGTTCAAAGAAAGGTTCTAATAATGGCTTCAAAAATTTATTTGATGACATATTTCATCCTCATCTTTGCCTTTCCACAGAGGATGCAGTGATTTAGGACTTCCATACAGTTCCTGGAAATATCAATAAAGGCTTGATAGCAAGGAAGTTGAATTGTCACAAACTCTAAGAACAAGAACTACAAATGGGTATATCCTGACTGAATGCCAATGCTTAAACAGGAAAGTGACATCTAATTCCCAAGACAGAGCAACAGCAGAGACAGACAAGTCACAGAGGTCTCACAAAGTAGCACAGGATACAGATGGAGCCACACAAATGCTTCTAACATAAGGTACTTCTAGTGTGCAACAAATTGAATGAAGTTTAAAACAGAACCATCAAGTGAGATAGTGTCACACCAATTAAAACAAATGTCTGGGCAATGAGTGTGAATGTATGAAAACAGATGAAGTGTATGTGAACGTATGAAACAGTGTTCACATACATTTTATTTCAAACCCCTATTATTTGACTCTACCCTGCATAAAGAAGCACAAGATTTCCAGTATCAGAGATCATCATTCAAAGCCTAGCCAAACACTGGGAAATATCCAGAGCTATTATGAATAGCCTAACTATCCACATCCTGGACTAAGAATTTCAAAACAAAAAAAGTCACTCACATTGTTATTTATGTTGAAATACTACCTAACTTTTCTACCATTTCTGAGTTCCAAAATATACTAATCATCTTCATAGGAACACATTACTTATTTAATTTAACAGCTTTCATATACAACCTCCAACCGAGGAAGGAATAATGAACAAAACCATGTTAGAATAAAGTATCTAAAGAGCAGAGTGCTCCTGATGGGTTTGATTTACATCTGAATGGATTTAGCATTAGCATCAGCATTTTAAAATTGTAGAAGTCTATATTTCCCTCTGCAAACTCAAATATTTCAGCTCATAAAACTCTTTGGGGTTTATAACAGCTTGCTTTGCAGTGTCCTCTGCATCCCATATGCTAGGGGGATGGGTTTTATTAATATTAATAGAAAATTATAGAGGCCAAACTTTGCGGGCACTGATCCAAATATAGAGGGTACTACCTCAGAATTAAATATATCCCTCCAAAAAAGGTACAACTCCAAGGTGAAAGTAGCTATTTGTACCACAAACAGTAACTTAAACAAAAAGTCCCTCTATAAACATGGGATCACTTTGGCAGTGGTCTTAACTCAGAGAAGAGAACATGACAGTGAAGGTTTCAGAGATGAATGCAGTCACTGTGTGACACGTAGAAGGTAGTGAGGGAAAGAAAACAGAGCAAGTGAGAAATATTTTCCCCCTTTTTCCATATTCTAGTGGATATTTCTCATATCTAAAATCTAGACCCTATTAGCAAATCTTAGGAGACCTAGCATAAAGTCATGTAAGTCTGAATTAAAGGTTAAATATCATTCTCAGAGCTACATATCGCATGTTTTTGAATAGAAAACAGAAACCAAGGTTCTGTGACTGCGTTTGCTAAATACTCCTTGCACAACATGGGCAGATACCCTGCTAAGTCTTGTAATCTACCTCCATGAAACAGTCTAACAATGCATCTTCTACCTGCTCTTGTAAAAGAGAACTACTATGACATACATCAAAGCTTTGGAGAGAAAAAAAAATAATAATCTAGTGCATTTAGGAAACAGTGAGCTACCAAGTGTAGGCAGTTCACTCACACTAACTAACCCAGCACTAGTGGTACATCACTGCAGTGTACGCAATGGCTTAGCTGTAGCATCCGCAATGATTACATGCAGGATTGCTTTTCTGCCTTTCTGGTCATTCCAAACACTGCTAATGAGACATCTATTTAGAATTAAATATTAGGATATTAATTTATGTGAAGGATAAAGTGCAAACACTTCAGAGATCTTAAAATAACTGTATTACTGTATAACAAAATGCAACTCATAAAAAGAAATAACTGAATTTCATTAACATAACAAAAGTGACACTTCAACCAACTTTTGAGAAGTCTATGAAATAAAAAGCTGCCACTACCTAAAAAGTAAAATTGTTTCTCTTCTCCAAGAAAATTACATAGCAAAACACATGTTAATTTTTACCTTTTGACTAAATACATCACCTGCAAAATTTCATACAATATTTATTGTCATTTCCTGCAGATCCTGTTGTAGAACCTTTCACTCTTTGCTACAGCTACAAAAAAGAAAAAAAAAGAAGCAACAAGAACAACTGTGATCTCTGAAGAGGAAATGCAGCATCATTTTTTATTGTCATCCAGAATGACGTAGGATAGATGTGGAAACCCATCTTTGACTTTTTCCAGATATTTGTATAAGCATTTCAGCTTTGTTTTATGCGGTTGTGTATTCTGTGAACTTCCTTGCTCAGGATCTTTGTTTTTATCATATACGAGAGAATTTTTACAATGTTTCAATGGGGACATGAAAAGTCATAAAAATAATTTTTAAATTCACATATCGGGTGTTGTGTAATCTAACTTGTGGATAGGCTGTTGAGAGAATGGGATAGTAATGAAAAAGTGGTATTTCACTCTAAAGGCAATGTAATTTCATAAGCAGAAATTTATTTTGGTTAAAAGTCCTCATAAAAATATGATACAATGAGAGTACAGTAGCAGAAGATAGGGTCAAGTCTTGCATGGCTGTAGAACTCTACACTGGGCAGACCCATAGCACACACCTATACACCAAGACGACAAATGAGATCTCAGCCATTCCCCAAAACTTTTCATTTACAAACTGCATAAAAATCTTAATGGCACTTAGAGGTAGAACTAAAAAGTGAAGGATTTATTTGAAACAACACCGTGACTAAAAAATTGTTCCTGTATGTCGATTGTTGAGGCACTAGCTGCATGAGTAGCAGCCTTAAGGACTGCAGAAAAGCAAATCCACCATGGACTCCAAGCGACTCAACCAGAGACTGGTGGACAACATGCATGTATAACTGCTGATTTTCCCCCCAGCTTTTATGCATCCCCGCCTCCTGCATGTGTCATGGCTACTGAGCATCTGACCAAGGAGAAACTGAAGTTCAGCAAATCACTGCTGCTCAGTATCTCCATTCTGCAGAAGCGAGTGATTTACTGTGTGACAAATATATGCATTGCAAATAACAATAGTATTTTTTTTTTTCCATTTTGATAATAAAATCACTGATTTCTTTTTTCTGTGAGATCTTGAAGTATTGCATCCCCTGTAATCTTGCCTCTTTTACACCCCTCTGCACCTTTTTGGAAGCACCCATACTTGGAGTCAAAGTTGTACTTCTACGCCACTGCCCACTACAGAACACTTTCCTTTCTCGCTGGTACTTACAGTTTTTTAAACCTCAGACAATTTAATGAATTTTATTACTGAAAAAACAGTCCTGAAATGTCCTCCTTCCCCTGCTTAGCAAAGTTGCCTAATTGGGTAATTCAATCAGCCTGATTCCTGAAATTGCACAGGTTGCTGTGCAGTACTAAAACTTAATAATCACGGAAAGCTCCTGCTGTAATGAATGAGGTCCCTGAAGACGAAAATGTGCGTACATGTTTATATAAACAGAAAGAAATTGAGCACAATCTGATAGTAATTTAAAAGACATCCCTTGACCCCTCCACACAGCACTGATTGTTAGTGTTTCTGCCAGTCTTATACTTTATTCCTGTGCAAATATAAAACATCAGATAGCCAAGAATAAGGTAAAGGATAACTGTGAAATAATAAGAAATGGGGGACCAAGAAGTGTTACAAAATTGGAACTGTTGCCAGCACAACATCAGCTGCAATTATTTTCTACTCTTGCAATCTCTGGGATATCAGTTACAGATTGGTAGAGTGCCTATCTCACATCTGCATGTACACAGAAAAAGTTAGCCACAGAAAACCATCTTTTATCTCCTTTCTGTTAAAACAGAGGGGGGGAGAAAGTCCAGGCTTATAAATAAAACTTTCACCGGTATGTCTTTTTAATTCCACAAGTTTTATACTGCAGCTGTGTTTAATTAGCACTAGACCACCACACCCTCCAGGTGGATGTAAGATTTTTAGGACCATTAAAATCCCCCTCAGCACCTAAACTAAGGACTGTATTTCTAAGAATGATGTTAAATTGCTAGAATCTACAATGGAGCCTGTTCTGGGTGTAATTTGAGACAACATTTCTATGGTGGAGATAAGAACATGAGTTCTCTCATGAAACATTACATTATTCACAGACAAGCCTGTGAGGTCTAGAAAAAGCAGGGATTTCCCAGAAACTGCTATGTAGCCATTTGTGGCATCACCAACAAACTGCAGGGACACAATCCATGACCAGGTCAAACCCTGCTGGCTCTAAAGGATCAGTTTAAAAACATCCTTTTGCATTTCAACGTTCTAAACTTGTGTGCCAAAAAGACCCTGAAAAAGATTTTTTTGTATGACATTTCTTGACAATAATGACTTTGTAGATGAAGTGATGCATGAACCAAAAATGCATAAAATGTTATCATTTCTTACCAATGTGTTCTTTATACTGGGGGCTGGCTGTCTTCTCTTGAAATATATGACTATATACATAACAATTATACTAGTAGGAGCTTTTAATTAATGTACTCTGTATTACATTATTCCTGATTCGCTTCAGGGACTACTTCTGTATAGCCTTCTATACTCCAAAAGCTTAAGAAAACTGGCTGGAGTATACCATAATGCTTTTTAGTTTTTCACACTTACTTTAGTGTGAAAACTGTTAAAAATCTTTTCAGTTTTAAAATAGGCACTTGGTATCACTGATGATACCTGTAAACCATGTTCATTTTCTAGTCACTGGACTTTGAAAGACAGTGTGTTCTACTCTCCTTCTTTCTAGATACATAAAAATAGGATTACAGTTTTGTCATGAAATATTTTTCATTGACGAAAACTTTCACCGATGCTGTTGAAAATCATTCTGGTTTTAGTCTAGATGATAACTATATCATCTCTGAAATTTAGTTTACTGATTGCTTTAAACAAATCCCTAGAGGAACATGGTATGATAAAATTCAGCAGTAAACATAGTATATATGTATGGAAATGGTGGCAATGCTCCAGATCTAGATACTAGGAAAATGTTAGAGTTGTAATGAAACAAAAGAGGGATGTTTAAGACTTTGGAAATCAAGTCTACCCTTCTAAACTCATCTAATTAGTTGTCTTCCTTCCAAAGATGTGAAGGGTATTTTTTCTTCTTTTGTAAGTGTTAAGGAATTCTTCTCATTTATTTTGCTCTGGGTTAAACATAAGCATGACAGATGTGCTGCACATTATTTACACCAAAGGTGTAAGGTGCAGCGCCTTCTTGCATCCTGCGTGGTTAACGATTCAGGCTCATGTATCTGGCAGAAATTGAAGGGAATTTTAAGACAGATTTTTCCATTTGGAAGTAAACTCAAAGCGTGCAAGATCACATTGTATTTGACCTAGGTTTAGAATCTGTGTTCTAACACACTGATGCAGGAGAGCCCACCAAGGTATTTCAAGTCCAAGTCTGTGAAGAAAACATATTTTTCCAGATGGCTCCAAACCACACTTATGTGAGTGACAGCTTTTGCTCTGTTTCACAGGGTGATTTGTTTTATATCACAGATTCCATGAACAGTCTTTCCTACTCAAGATCAACCTCAAGTCAAGACCTAGTTTTTGTCCAGAGCAGCCTCCAGCCCATACTGCCCAGGGAAGCCCACCCACCGGGGGTGCTGCACCACCAGGGATGGCCCCTCATAGCTGCCATCCACCTTGCTGCACCACACCTCACCTGTGCTTACAGCTGATGCCCAACTAGTGGTCCAGCCATAGCAGAGTAGCTGTGGTGAGCAGATGTCACCATCTCAATTCAAATTTGCTGTGAGACCCAGGTTGCACTGTCAGCATAAAGCATTAAGAAGCTCAGAAAGTTCAAGCCCAAGGGCCAAAACCCCCTCAAACTTATAACGTGAGCATAGGCACATGCAAAGTCTCACAGTATCATACTAATGAATCAGATTTTCTAGATATACTTAAAATGATTACGTGACGAAGAGGAATACATAAAGATGTAAACAGCCAAACAGAAAAGACAGATCCTCAGAAATGAAGTGAAATATTTATTCTCAGTGGAAAGCATTTGTCTAAACAGTGTCCAACATGCAAATATATAGTTTCCTACTCCTGAACAGTAATTCTACAGTAAGAATCCCCAGTAAAATATTTATGTTACAGTGATTTGAACAATCAACAAAGGAACGTTTCAACGTGGTGCTCTACACCAGTCCAGAGATGCTGGTTGCTAAAGCACTGTGGTGTTGATCCTTACATACCCTGTACTGCTACAGCAAAACACTGCCAACTAGCCAAAATACCCACTGGAACAGTAGGGCTGGTTTCAGCGTGATGGTTTAACCCTGTAGACAAGTTTTTTCGCTATAACTTTTTGTGTGATTAATCTGTTTCTGACTTTGTTGGTCTTCAAAAACTTTTCACAATATGGAAAACAGGCTTTCTACTAACTTTGGACTTAAAAGCAGTTGGCAATGCATACCGTATGACAAGATTTTCATTGGAAGTTTAAGCATATAACTAGGGGAAAAGGGAGTGGCTACTTACAAAAATATAGAAGGCTACTCTGCACATTTGCTTCTTAATTTACTAAGAGTGCTAACCAAGAGTATAAATCAACAAAACAGTTACTCTCTTCTGCTTTCATTTCCTCCACACATACATTCCTCTCTGCTATTCAAGTTTTAGCAAGTGCCTTCTCCGTCCGAGCTGGCTTTGATTTTTTCCTTGTGTCTACTACTGCTGCTCCTTCCTTTAAGAAGGCAGAGGGAGAAAGACAACAGCCACTCTCTCTCCTACCAGCAGCCCTAAAACAAGGTGACAGTGATTGTCACACTTCTTTTCTACTAGCTCACTATTTGATGTACACATCGTAGCTGCAACTGAAACACAAAAAAGAAAACTGCCTAAGTGCATCACAGCGTCAGCCGGCACACAGGGTGCTTCCTTGGGTGCAACATGAGAATACCTTCCGAAGTCCACCAGCTTCAGAAAGAAGCTGTACACCCCATGGTGTACACTGCCACCCAGCAGTTTCCCAGTTCTTCTCTCCAATGTAAATCTGACTGTCAAGACCACAAACTGTGAGTGGCAGTGAGAAGGATCTCTCTGAAATGGTAGACCACAAGTGAGTATGCCAACATCATTACAGCCTAATTCTATACATTATACAGAAGGCATTAAAGATCAGGGCTGAAAATGAGTAGAATATTGCTCAATTTTCACATGGCAGCATGTGAGTCTAGAAATAAAGATTCTGTAAGTACAATGAACATCAACTGTCTGAATTGCTAGGCAGCAACACCCAGCAGGAAATTAAGCAGGACTTACCATACATGCCTAAGAAGCAATTACAGAAGCTTCTGTTTCCCCAATCATAAATTTCCTGGGTGCATAAAGTTGCACTAAAAGTGTTGAAGAAATGTGGACAATCAATGTGTACTAAATTAAAGGAAAATTAACATTCATGTGCAGAATAAACTATTGTTGCAAGTTTCTGGTGAGGCAAAACAAAGCATGCTAACACCTTTGACTGATTAAAAGTTTATCGCAGGATGTGATAATGCTATACATTCTTGACTCTCGGAAACACTGAAGTGACAGTCAGAAATAGTCATTGGTAATACTTTACAGTCACAGACCTTTCTAGGATGTTGTATAATGGCCATATTTGCACCACCACAGCCTGATCTTTCAGCAATTTATGGCTAAGCATTCTTATAAGTCCCAAGATCTCCTTGACAGAGAAATTCCTTTTTATGTATTTTATGATTCAGATGTTGCATATCACCTATGCAAGAATCAGCATTCTATGAAACCAAAGAATTATAAGAAGCACACTTTTTTTTTCTTAGCATCATGTCTTCTTCCTTCATGTCATCTGTTAGGTTTTCAGAAGTACTTGCCATGTGAAGTACTATGACAGGAGTTTCAGCTATGAATGCTCTACTGAAATCTGTAGGTACACTACTTGTGCTAATCTCCATAAAATTTTCTCTCTCAGTGGAGATTTGGATAAATGGTTATTCATGGATTTTAAGCTCATTATTCTGCAGGGATAGTTGCTGATAAGAGGGAAGCTCTAAGAAATCCTATTCTCATTGTTCTTTAAGCTGTGGTATCTCCATAAGCCGCAAATCATACAGCCGACTCCTGCTGCAGGTCATACATTACAAACTACAACACAGGAAAAGCCCCTTCTCAGAGGGGTTCACAAACTAAAGCAAGGCAGGGTTTTTTTTAATCCACGTGGCACTGGGCAGATGGAAGTACCAGGAACAGAAAGTCCTACTGCTTGGGATAAGGACAAAATCCATATATTGACTCTGAATAAAGAACAGCTTTCACAGTTAACTTTCATTTTTATAGTTATATTAACCTGCATTCTGGAAACATTTTAGCTTCTCAGATTCTCAGTCTTTAATATTTGCTAATGATACAAGCAGCAAAGCTTCAGATAGCTTGGTGAGGATATAGTACAAAGTTAAACACGTGAAGTAGCTGATCTCTTATAAAAAATTATCAAAACGTCTTTCCAGGTAACTAGCTGTCTGTACTGATTTAATAATTATTAAAGACTGTAGCTCAGAACTTCAGAAATACATAGGTATCTGAATTCAGTTAAAACTAGACTGTTTTATTATGGGATTTAGTATTGTCAGTCTTACATAGGTGCTAGAGAGCATGCAGAATCTGTACAATCTCTTCTATTAAAATATTGGCATTTAATTTTTTTTCCTCCACTAAACCACTACTCACTATTCTGGAATTGTTCTACTTAAACATCTAACACTGTAAATTTGTACTGTGTTTGCTGTAGTAAATATCACAGGCTTAGACAATGCTGAGTTCAGCATATATATTCCCTCAATGAAAGGTTATTCTGACTCTTCTGCAGTACTACAGCTGGTTGTTTCACACACACACACACACCCCCCCTGAAAGATTTGCTATACTGGATATTCCAAAATTGCTCTTGAAACACGAGTTAATTTCTGAATCTTCTCTTCTTGCCATGCATACCAACATCACACAATCACAATCTGACAACTGTGATAACAGAATGAACTTTTTCTGAAACATTTACAGGCATTTTTTTTTTTTTTTACTCAGACTTTGGCCAGAACTATAATCTTTGAGATGACACACGAAAACATGATTAAAATGCAGATGTTCTGCAAAACAATGCCCACTTCTAATGGAATAAAGGTTTGCTTCTAAACATACATTTTCAAACAGATAAGCAGTTTACAGATGACATCCATTTTAGTTTCAACTATAACAGCCCAATTGCTAGAGACTAAACACGTCAGTCTCTACACATCTCAGAAAAAAAGAAATGTGACAAAATGCAGATATGAGGTCAAAGGGCGGGCTCAGGTTTGAGGTAGGCATTTGAATGTTGGAATTAAGATTTCATTAAATAGAAAAAGAAGAGTATGTTACACATACTATGAAGGTGACTGAATATCTCACATCTTTGCAGCTAAACCAGTTGTTTAGAAGGCATCTTGAGTGTCTGCCCAGTCAGTGAGAAACGGATGCATTCGTTCAGGGAGAATGAGCTGGTTTGCCTGGGATGCAACTGCCTGAGTGCTGTTTAATGTGGGGAACTGTTACCTTTGGTTTTGGTAAGCAAAACCATTCCAGAGGACACAGTGACTTTTTCAGCATTAAAGTGAAATGTTTACTTTGCTATGACTTCTGCTCAGAAGCAGAAGGTTCTTATATAAACTTAGTAGTTTTCTTAGTGCCATTTGGATTAATTTAATTTTCATATGAAGTAACATTTTGGAAATTAAAATTGTCAAAATTATCCAGAAAATTCATGGTCAGGATGTTATCAGAATATTTGTTTCATGAAATAGTATTTCAAATTTTTAATATTTTTTAAATACTTGTTTTCAAGGCAGCCTCTTGTGAAATGATGTGTCCAAATAGCTGACAAGACCCCATGAGATATGCTCAGACTCCTGGCAGGAGTTGGGCCAGTAAGTCATGGTATTTGAAAGACCTGCATGCATCCACCACCCATCTTTGAAACAGAAATATGAAACTCTGTATGAAATTTCTTAATCTTTTGCCCCTATATAAGTAAAACCAACATCTTTATTTCGAATGGGTTAATAAATCCAATCAGAAATACAATAGCCTTTACAGATGCAGTACTTTTCAAAAGCAGCACAACCTTAAAAGCAAGCTCAGGAGAGTATAAAAGACATGAAATCTTACCAGGTATATAGGAAAAAGTAATTATCCATTCCTACAAAAGGTCAGCTGCAGTCCTGAGTCTGAGCTTTCAATAAATAGTGAAACCTAATTTATTTGTACTGGGTATTGCTGCTTCCTAATATAACCCAAAAATCCTCAAGGGCATGCTGGTAGTAATGCAAACACAGGATGATCTTTTAGCCAAGAAATCATTTCAAAATTTATCTAAAGCAGAAAGTTATTATGATTCCACAATGGTGGCATGCATTTGTTTGACATTCACCACAGCATACTGGGGACAGAGAAGTATCTGAATTTAGTTCCCATGATCTAACAGAGAAGCTATCTAAGCAACTTGGTGCTTTAAGCCTATTCTCCCTTTTTCTTCACATAAACATTTTGTGAATAAAGCACCCAAACTATACCACAGCAAACAAATGAAGAGATTCATGAAAAGTTTGTAGAAGGATTTCAAGGCATCGATTTTGGCTCCATCAGTTCTATTTGATGTATAAGAAAAATATCCAGAAATACCTTAAATGCCCCTTTTGGTATTCTAATGAACACTGAATACAAACTTAATTACTGAAGAGTTGAACTATTCTTAGTTGCATTTCTCATGAACTAAAATACTGTTCTGAAAGAACAAGCATTTCAGTAGAACCATTTGCAGAATTCAAGACTGAGATGGTCGAGTCAGCATAAAATAAAAAACGGATGTACACCACTATGACTAAGAGAGAAAAAAATTGCAATATTTTTACAGACTGACTAAACACAAAAGGAGGATACACTTAGCAGTAGAGTGAAGAGGAATAATTGCACTAATTTATGGGAAGTAAAGTTTAAAATGAACATTGTGGAAAAAATTCCTGCTGGTAGAAATGCCATTTTTAGAGGTGTTTAAAATTAGTCCTAGGAAAGAACTATAGCATGCATACTGAAGAATACGACTCTATGTTACTTTGTGATCTAATTTTCAATTGCCTGTCTCACAGATTCTACACTCAAAATATGTTACCTAATCTAATAATCAGAATTTTATTCCATCAGAAATTCAAATATAATAATTAAATTGTATTACTACTACATTTCAAAATCCGATTCTGTGTTATATGGAGATATTATTAGTGAAACATGACTGATTACGTAGCTCTTGATGGTTTAAGATTAGCCCAGCTCACCCTTTCTGCATTTATTCTTTTTCTTTCCTATATGAACTCTGATTTAAAAATGAAACTATCTGGGAGGTATTCAATGTTAGTTCCATACAAAGCAGCTGTGCCTAACCAGAAATCTTTCATTAAGCTAAATATGGAGTTCTAACAACAAAGTTTTATTAGTGCTAGGCAATAATCACAAGGCTCTGAAGAAACAACGTTCTGTTGGCTAAACATTTTTAAACACCTCTATCAACCTGCCATCATAGGTTTCCTGTATGATTTATAGAATGCTTTAGCATTTTGCAGCCATCCTGAAAGAGAAGGTATATGAGCTCTAAAAGATGAAGGGGATAAAAAAAAAAACAAACAAACAAGTTAATTCCTGGATTACTTATCCTAAACACTATCTATCAGCTGATTTTGAATAAAAGAACTCCAGAATAAAAGCACAGTAATTTAAACTGAGCCTGAAATTCGACATGTCTGCTTCGCTCTTGCAGATGGCTCAAATTAAACTTCTTCTAGATTTAAAAGATAAAGAGATGGTTGTTCTTCATTTCAAAACTGAAACGATAACTGTATAAGGTTTAAGAGGTGATAGTCTGTATCACACCTCTAATTTAAACATTTTTCAAGTGTTTCTATTACCAAAGTGAAAATATTTTCAGAGGCTTTAATACAGCAGTGTGAAAAGAAAAACTAAAACCAGAAAATGATCTTTTGATTCAGAAGTTGGCATTTGAACATAAAGAGACAAACTAACCTACAGAATTTGAAGACAAGGGTATAGGACCCTCTCACCCATTTCTGAAACTCTGTCAGGAGTTAGATTAACTACACAAAGGCAACAAATTCCAAAAAATACAGAATTAAGTTAGACCGTTCATTCATACATTTCTGAGGTGAAAATTATGGAGCTGTAGAAACAGCTTGAATTTCGCTGCAGAATGAAAGCAAGAGAGGGAACAATCACTGTAGGAACACATGAAAATTTCAAATAGTTTATCACAGCATAAGTAAGCAATTAAACATAAACCAAAATAATTGCAAGGGGTTTTCCTCCTTTCTGCTATTACACCTTTTCTTCTTCCTCCTCGTCTTGTCTTTTTACTCAGCCTAGAAAGTAATGCACCAAAGGTGCACATCTAGAGCACTTACTCTCATCTCACTTACATGAGGGGAATGGAATGGAATGGAATGGAATGGAGTAGAGTAGAGTAGAGTAGAGTAGAGTAGAGTAGAGTAGAGTAGAGCAGAGCAGAGTAGAGTAGAGTAGAGTAGAATATTTCAGTTGGAAGGAACCTGCAACAATCATCTAGTCCAACTGCCTGACCAGTTCAGGGCTGACCAAAAGTTAAAGCATGTTATTAAGGCTATTGCCCAAATGCCTCTTAAACACTGACAGGCTTGGGGCATCGACCACCTCTCTAGAATGCCTGTTCCTGTGTTTGACCATCTTCTCAGTAAAGAAATGCCTCCTAATGTCCAGACTAAACCTCCCGTGATGGGTACAGCTTTGAGCTATTCCCATGTGTCCTGTCACTGGATACCAGGGAGAAGAGCTCAGCACCTCCCTCTCCACATCCCCTCCTCAGGAAGCTGCAGAGAGCAATGAGGTCACCCCTCAGCCTCCTTCTCTCCAAACTAGACAAGCCCAAAGTGCTTAGCTGCTCCTCACAGGACATGCCTTCCAGGCCTTTCACCAGCTTTCCTGTCCTCCTCCGGATGCATTCAAGGACCTTCACATGCTTCTTAAATTGTGGTGCCCAGAACTGCACACAGTACTCCGCGTGAGGCCTCACCAACACTGAGTACAGCAGGATAAGCACCTCTTTTGAGTAGCTAGTTGTGCTCTGTTTGATGCACTCCAGGATGAGATTTGCCCTCTGGGCTGCCAGGGCTCATATTGAGCTGACTCAATTGAGCCTGCACCTGATCAGCACCCCCAGATCCTTTTCTGCAGGGCTGCTCTCCAGCCACTCCTCCCAATTTATACTTGTGCCTGGCATTACTCTGTCCTAGGTGCACAATCCAGCACTTGGATTTGTCAGATTTCATCCCATTAATCACTGCCCAATGCCCCAATCCATTTAGATTCCTTTCTGCAAGGCATCTTGCCCCTCAAGAGAGCAACTCCCAATTTGATATAATCAGCAAACTTGCTAATGGTGCATTCAGCTCCTGCACCCAAATTGCTGATAAATATATTGAACAGAACTGGCCCTAGAACTGAACCCTGAGGAATGTTGCTGGTGACCAGTCATCACAACTCTTTGATCCCTGCCCTTCAGCCAGTTCTTCACCCAGCACACCATGAACCCACTCATCCCACAGTTAGATAACTTTTCCAGAAGGATGCTGTGAGGAACAGTATCAAAAGCCTTACTAAAATCTAGAAAAAAACTACATCTACCTCATTCCCTTCATCCACTAGGTGGGTGACCTCATCATAGAAGGATATCAAATTAGTTAAACAGAAATTTCCCTTTGTAAGCCCATGTTGACTGTGCCTGATAGTTGCATTAATCTTGAAATGCCTTTCAATAGTACCCAGTATAATCTTCTCCATAGCTTTAGCATAGGAATTGAGGTTAGACTAACAGGTCTGTAGTTCCCTGAGTCTTCCCTCACGTCTCTTTTGTAAACGGGAATAACACTGGCCTCCCCACACTTCCAAGACCTTTAGTAGATGATTGACAGGGGTCCTACCATAACATCTGCTAGCTCCTTCAGTACTCTATGGCTTAATTTATTTAAACTCAGGAAGATATTACAATTCCAGAATTATTTTTTTTAATTACATTTAAAGGAAAAATCAAACATTTTGGTATATCCAAAACCCCTTAAAGGTGGTGTTTGCAAATGGCCCCTGTAAGAGGGGCCAAAACTAAATTGGGAGATAGAATTCAGAACAGTCTTGACCATTTTGGAAAAAAGTGGGCTAACAAACTACCATTATACTGTAAGAATACTCACCTATATAAATATGGGATTAGAAAAAAATGGTTTGTTCTTCAGAAAAGGATTTGTGGATTAGAGCAAATCACAAAGTGTGAGAATGCTACCATTGCAAAAATTACTGTTTAGTAATACATAAACAGGGAGTGTCACTTGCAGACACTCGGGTAATTGTTATACTTCAGTCTGTGCTAGTAAATTCTTCCTAGCTTTGGGCACTGAACTTCAAGAAATATCTGGAACACTTGGAGAAAACAGAATTAGACTAATCTCTTTCCTAGAAAACATGATGTATGAAGAAAGTTTGGAGGGACTGAAGCTGTGTAAAGAGAAGAGAATGAAAGAGAAGAGTACATATGACAGACATGACTGCAGCCTTCAAATACATAACATGTAACCATAAAGACCCATGGAAAGTTTTTTCTCCACTTCCACATCAGACTGAAGGAGGAAGACAGGATATTTTGACTAATGGGAGAAAAACTTCCTAATGATAAGCATCAGAAGAGACTAGAGTATTTCCAGTGGGGCGCATAGGGCTTAAGTATAAGACAAACAGCTGTAAAAAATGTTTTTAATAGTTGATCCGGGCCTGGATAGGGAAACAGAAAACTCCAGTCTTTCAGTTTACACTTCTGTACTTCTTATTGAGTGAAAAGAGTTGAATAAACATTAACAGCTAACTCTAAAATGCAGAAATCATAACACTCTGCAGATGTCATGGGCACAGTGCTGTCGCTTCTCCAGCTATGGCTTAGCACACTGCTGTAGTCAGTTTTGCAAAGAATTATTCATATAGCTGGGGAACAGTGGGGCTGTGTCACCAAATAATTACAAGCAGAAATATTACCAAAGTACTTTCTGGAGAGGGAATTCTGTGTTCTCCTCACTTACCTTCTCCTCACAGTACTGTGTAAACTCTGGTGCCATTAATAACAATAGTTGATCTTATCACCTGATCTAGCAAGGCTTTTCTGTGCCCTTCATTCACAGTGGTCTCTATACATTCTTCAACTTCTCCTCCAGCACCACAGGGGTCCAGCATCCATAATGCCAGTATCATGTTCCCCTCTTCATTAGCTTCACTTGAAACCCACCAACTATAACCATACCAGTAAACTAAATGGTACCAGTTTACCCTGCAAACATGTTCAGGCACTGAAATTCAGCAGCTGAATTTTTCATATTGCTAAACAGTTAAAGCAGTGTCAGAACAACTCTGGTCAGCCAACTTCTTTGCTCGCAAAGAACTCAGGCATAGTTTGGGAATTACTGTGGGACAAATACCATTTCCAACAGGCAACTTGAACCCACCCTCTGCACCCAGAAGGCAAGGAGAGCTTAATGGTGAGGATGTGGGTCATCTCATGTCAACTGGCCTCAGTGTCAGAGCACAATATGAGGCATATTCAATGCACAACTACAGCCATACACATTGTCCTCTGAGGCCCCAAGTAAGGAAAACATTATTAATGGCAGCTAGAATAGAAGCTGTTGCACTCAGCAACTCTTGATAAACAGAAAGAAGCAGTTCGTTCCCTCTGTTTCTTCAGAAGTGGACTATTCAGGATGAAGTAATTTTAATCAGTTTCCACAGTAGACCCTAGTTCCCATCACAGGAGGAAGAAAATGCTAGTGGTTGCATCTCTGTCTTGGACAGTTACAAACTCTCATACACAATTACTCTAAGTAAAAATCATGTATTTTTAGTCATAACAATGTTAAACAGATATAGGAAAGCAACTAATCCAGTTCACTCAACGAATAATATATATTTCTGAAAAAAAGACCCATATTTTTAGACTCTGAAGGTCTGATGTGAATCAACACAGCCCAAGACATTCCAGTTAAAAATGATATTTCATAAACACAATTATGCCTTTTCTTTTAAGAAATGGTTTGAGTTAAAGGTGAAATGGTAATGCTCGCTCCAAGTTTCCTTAGGATTTTGTTACTTTGAGTCAAATGCTTTACTTCACATAAGGTTTCTTCTGTTGAATTGTAGTACAACTGTTTACTCAAGTGGCAGCAGCATACTCTATGATAAATTAAATGGACATTTATCAAAGGTGAGTTGACAGGTTTAAATGTTAAACATAAGCATTGTAAGACGAGTACAAATAGTTTCTACCTGGAGGTTACGTATCCAAATCACTGGATAGATATTTTAATTAATTTCTGCATAATAAAGAACATTTGCTTCTGAATTATTGAAGAACATTTCCTGAGAGAGGAAGATACAAAATACCATGCGATATATTTTTAAGTAGTGTTTACATATAAATAAAAATTGAAAAACCTTCTTCTCATAGAACACACGCAAGAAAGAGACAAATACTGTTTAGAAACATAAATCTTGGGGTCAAGATTTAAAGTTAAATTAAACAAACAGCTTAATAGAGTTCCATCAGACAGAGGCGTAATACATGAGTAGAGGAGTTTCCATTACTGTATCTCATTTTATTCTTAATACATTGAATTATGATCTAATAATATAAATGTGTAGCCATCTCAGCTTCTGAGGGAATTTTGAGAAAGCCTAAAAGATGAAGACATACAACAGTCAGTGGTAAACCAAAAGAAAATGCATCTCTGGTGGGAATAAAATAGATTACACACTTCTCTCATTTCTTAAACACATCTAGTCTTCTTGCCCTACTAACAGTAATTCTTACACCAACAAATTAGGAAAGAGAAGCAAGCTGCAAACCCACAGGAGCACAATGCTAAGTGCCTTCTCATCAACACTTCACCTTTCAAACCACTGAAGCATTTGAACACTTAAAATGCTAATAAAAACTAAAAGGTTTTTACTCACAGTTAAAACCAGGTTCAATAGTTTTTCCAGCTTCAAGACTGTTTATTGTAATCTGAAAGATGATGTGCAGCAGCAGAAATGATAGACTGGTGAAACACAGAGATTTTAATAATCGTCCTGTATGTCCTAAAAGACAAAATATACATACATACAGTTGGTGAATTTCTAAACATTGCTTAAAGGTTGGGGGTTTTTTTTATAAAACCAGTAAAAATATCCTAACCAAGGCTATTTCTGCAAGTCAGTTCCAGATTACTCATGACTGTACCTTAAGGGTCAACATCATAGCAAAAAACATAGTTAAATTATAGTGTCTTTGAGCACTCCTTAATCACAAACCCCAATGATTGTTATTACTGATATTTCTTTTTACTTTCAGGATTTAAAACAAAAAACAAAACCAACAACCAACATTTCTCAAGTCTCCAGATAGGAATTTTACATCACGATGCTTGTCACCATATTACCTGGTACAAAGACAAAATAAGGATGACACTTCCAATATTGATAAAGTTAATCTAACTACTGTTTGCAAAACAAATTACATGCAAAGGGGGATAACAACACAAAAACCTCAGTTCGGCTCAGGAGTATAGGCATACTTTCAAATGAATGCTTTGCTTTTTGCAGACAACCCTTGTTCTCTTCCTTTAGAAGTTTTTGAAAATAGTTGTCCATACACACTGAAAAATGTTCTGCCAGATACACTTGGTCATAGTTCCTCTATGATTTATTGGATATATATAGCTAAAAGCCAATAGAAAATGTTTGATGAAGACTTAGAAAATTCCTTATAAATCCTCTAGGAAACACTCGGCTTAATCACAGGCAGCCAAACTTGCAAGGTATGAATAAATAAAGTAAACCATTAGTATTTCAGAAAATATGCATCTTCAAGACTAAGTTGTATTGCTGATAAAAGACATTAAATATCACCCTACCTCACCTATCTGCAGTGAAAGTTCAGTTTCCAAACTATTTTATATCTAGACTTTACACCACTTGCTTCATGCATTTGAGGGTCTTTTTTTTATTTATAGATTAAAAAAACCATCATCACTGGAATTCTTACTTGAGGTTACAAATGAAGTGAAGGCTATGGAGGGTAGAACTAGCAGAGTACACCTGAGAAACATTCCCTCTACATGCAGCCTGTTTTGTTCATACTTATTCTGCATGTGTCTGAGCAGCTACTAGAAAAATTACAACAGTTCGTATTCTGTATCTAGCCAGTAAATCAGTTTTTTACTCTCTATTTGTTATAGTTCAAGCATGTTGTTGATGGCCCAAATAAGAGTTTATAAAGCAAAGAATCAGATAAATATTCAACAATTTTAGAAAAAGTTATAGACTATCTCAGACTCAAAACTTCTGTCATATGATCACTATCTTGACTGCAAATTTTGAATACCAAATGCTTTTTTTTTTTTTTTTTTTTTTTTTTTTTTTTTTTTGTAAATAAAGAGAGAGATTAAGCAATTCAAACAAAATGAAAAATGGCAAGAGTGAGACTACGTGTGAATTTCTGTGATCTGAAAAAGAAGATACATTCACTAGCTATGTGCTTTGTATGACCTATTTACTAGTCTACTGGTAAGACACCAGAGTCCACACAGAAAGCAGACAACATGGGCTGCAGAGCATCACAATAAAAAAGACTAGATTTTAAATTCTTTAGATCAGAGGTAATTTTTTTTGTTCCTCTTCTACAGAAGCTGGCCTGGTACTCCTGGTTTAGGACAACAACTTCTAAGCACTATAAAAGCATAAATAACAAAATAACTCATATTTTCAAAATCGTTAGAAGAATGAATATATGACAAGCTACATGCTATCAAATCATCTGTTAAATGTGATGTCATATGTAATGCAATCCAAAGACTGCTAGCTTTTACAATTTTTTGGCAAGTTTCAATATTTGGTGGTTTGTTTCTGCATTACCAGATCCTGTGCTCATGGTATTATGAAAGCTGCATGTTCAGAATATACTAAAAAATCACGTATCTCAAAGCTGAAGACAGACAGTTAGACAACACAAATTCCACGGAATTAACAGCTGTGTTAAAACGTATAGATTTTAAGGACAGTCTGGTGATTTCTGAAGTTCTGAGTCACAAAGTCTCCTCAGTGCTCAGGAGTTAATAATTCAACAGATATTGAGCACTGAGTTGTTCATATAGAAGTGGATTTGGAAGTTTTTTGATAGAATTGTTTCAGTCAGCCTCCAAAGGAGAAAAAAAAATGCAATACAATTAGCCAATGTACCTTCCACATAAATAAATAAAACTATTAAAAAACTTGGGTCCATCTTTCAATATTTCAATTGCCATATCTCTCCAAAATATAGCTCAATTTTAGATTTCATTATTTAAAGCTTGAAAACAAACACATTTAAATTGTAGACTGAACAAAGCATTTCTTTAACAAAGTCTTAACTTTTGTAATTGTCTTCCTCTTAGTAACTGTAGAAAATGTTGAAAATATATTTCATGAAACGCTGAAATATTGAAAAAAAATATCTCCTTCTGCACAAAGCTAGGGAAAATTTACAGGACTGTTAACACCCATGATAATAAATAGTCTCTCACTGTACTGGTAAATATGGCAGGGAAAATACACAGCTGGAAGGCAGCTAGACATGCTCAGGGTAGGTTATAGCATTCCTCAAGGGCTGCTCCCTTCACGGCCATGGGTGGGACAGGACCACCTCAGATCCTACTGAGCAGGAGCCCTTTGCCTGCACCATGTTCAGCTGTGCCAGCAGAAAGTAGACACAAGCATTTGGAGAAAAGTAAGAAATACTATGCCCCTGATTTCAAAAGTTTTGGAGAGACATCAACAACTTGAGAGAAACGGGAGTGCTAAAAATCAGTGAATTACTGGATACTTAATTTATGCCAAAGAAGAAGTGACAGATTTGGATAAGGGATGAGTTTCAATTTATAGTGGGTTTGGATAAACTCATTTGACTGTATTTTTACTTACATTTTTTTCTTTCTACTGGAAACTTAGTTCTAAATTACACAAAGAAAAATTAACTGTATATGTACAGAACTGAGATGGTGAGAAAAGAGACAGCCGAAATTAAACTCCTGAAATAAAACAGAGTTTCTTATGAGGAAGAAATATTTTTGTCATCCTTCTTTAATTTTTATTTCTTCTAATTCACTCACAGTTACAATCCTTTTGCTAAAACATTCCTTAACTTTTCAGTTGCCCTAACATGAAGGTCCTCAAGGACATGAACAGTAGGTGACTGACCCACAGAGAAGGAAACATATTGTTCAGGAAACTGTGTGGACAGAACAGACACACAAGAGAACATTGCCCTAGCCCACACCAAAA
Source organism: Athene cunicularia (assembly GCF_003259725.1). Lineage (NCBI taxonomy): Eukaryota > Metazoa > Chordata > Aves > Strigiformes > Strigidae > Athene > Athene cunicularia. The sequence goes on along the minus strand of NW_020799095.1, from coordinate 97,955,589 downwards.
ATCACAACACTGATTCCTTCATTTTTGATTTAAATGTATAGACTCGTCCATGTTCATCAAGACTGAAATGCCACGTATTCTGGCAAAATACCTGGGTTTGTAGCACTGCGTTCTGATTTTACTCACACCAGTGTGGTGCCACCAGCTTCCGCAAATTGTGGTGGATGGAAAGGAGACAGCAGATTTGCCTCAGAACTGGCCTGAAAAACTAAGAAAAGTGGATTTGCTTTCCGACGCAGCGTGTCACTCTTAATGGCACCCAGTGTGACCAAAACCTGGCATGTGGCTTTAGAAACGTACCCCGGTGTGTCTTGGAAGCACACAGGGAGGTTGCTCTAGCCTCCATGTCTCTCCAGAATGTTCCTGGGAAAGGGCTTTCTCCACTCCGATCGAGCCTGCAGGAAGCCAGTCAGGATGCAAAGGCTTCATTACCCTCCTTCTCTCCAGCCCAGCTGCAGCACTAAACTGGACTGAAGAGGGCCAAAAGCTTTTCACACATGGCAGAGGAATCCATTTTTTATTTTTCAAAGGTAATCCAGCCAAGAGCTGGATTAGTGATGGCACGTCCCCCCACAGCCACAGGCATGTAACTCCAGTACAACTATTTGAATGTGCCCAACTAGGACTGCTGCCTTCAACAAACACATGCACCTCCTGACTGCCTACATCATGATTGTATGTAAAGGTGGAGCCTGCTGCTCACATAGTTTCCAACAAAGAAAACCAGTATATTCATGTTTAGACAGGCAGTCCTGGATGTTTTCTGCTACCCCTTTCCCTAAAATAGCAGAGTAGGACAGAATTCATTTTTTTCATATGCCTGGAACTTCCTAAGAGTGTCTTTCCAAAGGATGTGCTAATAGGATATCAAATAGCTGAATGGCAAATTGCAATTGAGACCTGCTTTAAAATAGCGTATATTAGCTTTTACAATACAATCCGACAGTGAGCCTCAGGCTATTTCAAAGAGCATATCATATCATATTTGCAGTTGCTTGCAAGGTGCATTTTCATTCCACACTATTTTTTTTCTCTTTCTGATCTATTGGATGGGGCACAACAAAAAATTGGTTGAGTCTCTAACAAAATCAATAATACTGCTAACAATTTATCCAGATTTTTTAATAAGTAGTACTAAGTATCTATATGCAGAAGGTGATCAGTTCAGAGGGTCAGTATCCATTCTGCATGCCGTAATGATATCAGAAAAAGGAAAAAAGAAGAGGAAAATAGGATTTGAAAACTTAATTTAAGACCATTTACTATTCTAATAGTGTAATTCTTTCATCGTGATCATACATATGCTGCATCATTTCACCTAAACAGTAGATTTAAGAGTGTTTGGATGTCTTATTTGAAGCTTTTATTACTTTGCACTTTTTAAAATGTAACCTTAGGGTTGCATTTTCTGAAGTCAGTTGGGTTTTAGATTAATTATAACATCTCTTTAGCTATACACTGTACCCCAAACTGCTGCAACACTTTCAATTCTACTTCAACAGTTTTGCTTGGAAATTATTTTACACCTCACTTCTTATTTAGATCACAGCAGATGAAATACCAAAGGACAAGTCATTTTTCACATGATCTCTGATAGGATAGGGTGAGTGATAATTATTAATATGCATTTATCTCCTGAACTAGAGACACTTCAGTTAATAAGGATATTCTATTAGAGCCATTTAGGATTTATTTTTTAATAAACCTCTTCATCACTAAGTGAAAAACATAAAACTAAAGTGCTCCTGGGGTGAGGCCTAGTTGCAGTAAACTTTTGCAGCACAGACAGGGTCAGTCCCACAGAATTTGTTTCAGCTAGAGATCTTAAAATATTGCCTTGATTTTCCATCAGGAAACCTAGCATAATTCCAAGATTTTAATCTCCTGCTCCATGGTTCCAGATAGGATTCTGTCAACATCATCTATACTGTAGATCAGGGAAGCTGGGGGCAGGAAGTTTAGAAAACATTTAATTCAAAACATCTGTTCTTTGGAAAAATATGGAAGCTTAGGGGTCATATGATCTTAAAAAAAAATATATCAAAACATCATAATTTCACAAATAAAAGAAATCCCACCTTGGGTCAGCTCTGATTTAAGTGCCTCAAGATATCACAACTAACTTACCAAGATAAATGCAAGAAAAGAGTTCTGATTTGAAGTTGCCTTCTGCCAAAATTTCAGAGGTGATAAAAAAAGAGTTGGTCCCAGCTGATCAACAAGAAAATGTCACCACTGAGTCCAGCACGAACATCTGCCATTTTGGCCACAAGTGTCAAATGTTGATTTGACACATTTAAATGTATACACAGATGAATTTCCTGAATTCATCAGTACTATTGTACGTTAATTGGTGCTTAAGACAGCAGGACACCTCCCAGTGTCCATGGAAGATGAAGAAAGGAGCCAAATACAAGTTCTAAATTCAGCTGAGATTTTCAGTGATGACTACAGGGTTAAACTTGCAAGGCACAAAGCAATTTAGCCCTGTCCAAGGGAGCACTTAAACACATGCATATCTTTGAGCAGATGAACAGGGACTGAAGGGCTCTCAATGTTGCATGAAAGGTTCATAAAATAAGACTGACTGCTTCACTGCTAGGGTATTGACACACAGTGTGGTGACCCAACCTGAAAGCACACAGCTTGTAAGTCAGTGAAAGACAAACCCTTTTAGATACAACTACACCATCCACTGTTCAAATCGGTGCTCTGCAGAGGATAATTTTCTTTATTTCTCCTTACACTTACAATGTATACTTATGGCCAAGTGTTCAGGATAGGCATAACCTCAGTGTTTTCAACTCTTCTCTTCCCTGCACACTTTTGGAGGTGCAGAGAGACAGTGCCCTCCAGTTTCGGGTTCTATAAGAACAATGCTAAATGTCTGCTAGTGCCAGTTATATCTATTATTAAACAATCTTTCCTAGACGTAAAATATCTGTAGTATTTCCACATGCACAGCACAGCTATGCTTAGAGCTTTGGCCTCTTGAGTGCTGAAACGCAATGCGACAAAGCTATGAACAAGGGATAGAGGAGGGCAATCATTCGGAAGGACTGTGCTAAGAATAAAATTTGATAATGGTGTGCCTTGTACACTGTATATTGCGCAATGGCAAGCCATTGATCCACCAAGTAAAGTAACTGCATATCGGCTCCTATTCACTAAATCTTACACATCTTCAGTAGACTCAAAAAAGATAATGCTTAAATCATCCTAAAGCTGCCAGGAATTATTTTAATGGTTAAAACAATGCTATCATTTTCTACCCAAAATAAAACCAAAACTTACTTCCTCCTTTCTTGAAAGCACTGCCATCCTTCCACTGCACAGTAAGCATACCTATTGGTACATCTATATTTAGCTTAATAGAAAATGCGCTTTTTTTTTTTTTTTTCCCCCCAAAGAGTGTCTTATATTTCAACATAATCTTCTACCTAGAGGATTTGAGCTTACTAGAGCCTTAAACAGTGGGCAGACATCACCACTGCAAAAATACAAAACCACTTGGTTCACTTGCTGGATTTCCAGCATCAAGACAAAAATAGAGAGCAATTAACTAATGTCATACTCTATACTGTAGCTGCCAGGGCCCAAGCCTGAAAATGTGCATCCACAAACAATAGCTCAAGATTTCATGCTATTATTTTTAGCTGTGTTTAAAGCTATATGCTCAAGCAGCCACAGCGAAATCCAGAACAGAGAAGTACTCCTGGCTGCAGGGAATGCCTGAGCCTGTCAATCCTGCCAGAGGGCAGCAGTGACAACACCTGTGCACTGCGATCAGCTGGATGACCTGCTCAGCCTGGTGGCAGAACTCAAAGAAGAGGTCAAAAGATTAAAAAGTATTAGGGAGTGTGAAAGGGAAATTAGTGGAGTAGCACCTTGGCATTCATGAAGCAAGAGGAGCAAATGGAGGCTCCAAACAAGGCAGGCAAGCCCTCATTCTCTTGCTATCATGCAGAAAGAGGGGACCTATAAGGTGGGGGAGGCTGGAAACAGGTCCCTGTTCATGGAGGCAGGAAAATCCAATCCCAACCTCCCTAACCCTCCATGGTGTCCCTTCATAATACATTCGGGGCCCTGGACCTTTTGAATGAAGAAGAGAAGTAGGGAGAAAATGAGACAAACGAGGAGGAAGACCAAGGCCAGGTCGTTCTGGACCAGCTATTAAAACCAGCTCTCAAAAGAACCCCAGAAGAGTCATTGCAGTGGGTGACTCCATTCTGAGGGGTGTTGAAGGCCCCATATGCAGACCAGACCCACTTCACAGGGAAGTCCGCTGCCTCCCTGGGGCCCGGGTCAAGGATCTCATGGCAAAACTCCCCGCTCTAGTGAGACTCAAGGACTACTCCCCTCTCTTGGTTTTCAGATAGGTAGCAATGACATTACCAGAAGTCCTAAAGCAATGATGAAAGATTTCAGGTCCTTGGGGAAACTGATTAAGGTGTTGGAGGCACAAATTGTGCTCTCCTCCATCCCTTCAGTTGGGGAGATGGATGAAGAAGAATACAGGAGAACTCAACAGATTAACTTGTGGCTCCAAGACTGGTGTTACCATCAGGGCTTTGGATTTTTCAATCATGGGTTTGGCATTAGATGGGATGTACCTGTCCCAGAGGGAGAAAAGGATCTTGGGGCAGGAGTTAGATGGGCTCATTGAGAGAGCTTTAAGCTAGATTTGAAGGGGGAAGGGGCCAAAACACCAGCCCATCTGAAGTACATGTATACCAATGCACACAGCATAGGTAACAAAGAGGAGGAGCTTGAAGCCATGATGAAACAGGAAAATTATGATGTCGTGGCTATTACAGAAAAATGGTGGGATGTCTCCCATGACTGGAGTGTACCTATTGATGGCTACAAGCTCTTTAGAAGGGATAAACAAGGAAAGAGAGATGGTGGCATGGTGCTGTATGTTAGGGACTGTTATGATTGCTTTGAGTACAAGCGTAGTGAAGACAGGGTGGAGTGTCTTTGTATTAGAATCCAGGGGAAGGCCAACAGGGCAGATGTTGTAGTAGGAGTCTACTATAGGCCATCCAACCAGGACAGGGAGGTGGATGAAATATACTATAGGCACTTAGGAGAAATCTCACAATCACTTGCCCTTGTTCTTGTGGGAGACTTTAACTTCCCAGACATCTGCTAGAAATACAACACAGCAGAGCAGGACCAGTCCCAGAGATTCCTGGAATGTGTGGCAGATAACTTCCTGATGCAGCTGGTGAGTGAACTGACAAGAGAAGGTGCCCTGCTGGATCTCGTTTTTGTGAACAGAGAAGGACTGGTGGATGATGTGGCCGTTGGAGGTTCACTAGGGCACAGCAATCATGAAAAACAGAGCTCTCTATTCTTAGGGAGGCCAGGAGAGCGGGCAGCAGAACTGGCATCCTGGACTTCCAAAGGGCTGACTTTGTCTTGTTTGGGCATCTGCTTGACAGGATCCCTTGGGAGATGGTACTGAAGGGTACAGGGGTCCATGAAGGCTGGACGCTCTTTATGAAGGAAGAATGGCACAGGAGCAGGCAGTCCCCAGGTGCTGTAAGAGAAATCGGCACCAGAGAAGACCACCCTGGCTGAACAGGGAGCTTTGGCTGCAACTCAGGGAGAAAAGGAGAGTTTACAGCTTTTGGAAGAAGGGGCTAGTGACTCACAATTATTACAAAGATACTGTGAGGCTATGCAGGGTGGAAATCAGGAGGTCTAAAGCCCAGCTGGAAATTAACCTGGCTTCAGGAATCAAGGATAACAAGAAATGTTTCTATAAGTATGTGAGCAGCAAAAGTCCAGAGAGAGCCTCCATCCCCTGCTAGACACAGGAGGAAACATGGTAACAAGTGATGAGGAAAAGGCTGAGGTGCTTAATGCCTTCTTTGTCTCAGTCTTCAATAACAAGACCAGTTGCACTGAAGGAATCCAGCCTCCTCAGCCAGAAGAGAGAGACTGGGAGAACAATCCTCCCACAAGCCAAGAGGATACAGTCAGTGACCTACTGCATCACATAAACACACACAAGTCTATGGGACGGGATGGGATACACCCAAGCGTGCTGAAGGGGCTGGCTGGGGTGCTCGCCAAGCCGCTTTCCATCATTTACCAGCAGTCCTGGCTTACTGGGGAGGTCCTGACAGATTGGAAATTGGCCAACATGATGACCATATATAAGAAGGTTTAGAAGGATGATCTGGGAAATTACAGGCCTGTCAGCTTGACGTCAGTGCCAGGGAAGTTAATGGAGCCACTCATCCTGAGTAACATCACACAACACGAGGGACAACCAAATGATCAGGCCCAGTCAGCATGGGTTTATGAAAGGCAGGTCCTGCTTGACAAACCTGATCTCCCGTGACAGGGCGACCTCCTTATTGGATGAGGGAAAGGCTGTGGAAGTTGTTTACCTTGACTTTAGTAAGGCCTTTGACACCATTTCCCACAGCATTCTCCTGGCTGCTCGTGGCTTGGGTGGGCACATGCTTCGCTGGGTAAAATACTGTCTGGATGGCCGGGCCCAAAGAGTTGTGGTGAATGGAGTTAAATCCAGTTGGCCGCCAGTCACGAGTGGTGTGCCCCAGGGCTCGGTGTTGGGGCCACTCCTGTTCAACATCTTTATTGATGATCTAGACGAGAGGATCGAGTGCACCCTCAGTTTGCAGATGACACCAAGTTGGGTGGGAGTGTTGATCTGCTCGAGGGCAGGGAGGCTCTGCAGAGAGACCTGGACGGGCTCAGCCCATGGCTCCAGCCTAACTGGAGGAGTTTCAATAAGGCCAAATGCCGGGGGCTGCCCTTGGGCCACAACAACCCCCAGCAGCGCTACAGGCTTGGGGAGGAGTGGCTGGAGAGCTGCCAGTCAGAGAGGGACCTGGGGGTGTTGATTGACAGCCGGCTGAACAGGAGCCAGCAGTGTGCCCAGGTGGCCAAGAAGGCCAATGGCATCCTGGCCTGTGTCAGCAATAGCATGGCCAGCAGGGACAGGGAAGGGATCTGAGCCCTGGACTCGGCACTGGTGAGGCCGCCCCTCGATTCCTGTGTTCAGTTTTGGGCCCCTCACTCCAAAAAGGACATTGAATGACTCGAGCGTGTCCAGAGAAGGGCAACGGAGCTGGTGCAGGGTCTGGAGCACAGGTCGTACGGGGAGCGGCTGAGGGAACTGGGGGTGTTTAGTCTGGAGAAGAGGAGGCTGAGGGGAGACCTCATCGCCCTCTACAGCTACCTGAGAGGAGGTTGTGGAGAGCTGGGGATGAGTCTCTTTAACGAAGTAACAAGAGACAGGACAAGAGGGAATGGCCTCAAGTTGCTCCAGGGAAGGTTTAGACTGGATATTAGGAAGCATTTCTTTACAGAACAGGTTGTTAGGCGTTGGAATGGGCTGCCCAGGGAGGTGGTGGAGTCTCCATCCCTGGAGGTGTTAAGAGTCGGGTCGACACAGTGCTGAGGGACATGGTGTAGTTGGGAACCATCAGTGCTAGGTTAATGGTTGGACCAGATGATCTCCAAGGGCTTTTCCAACTCAGATGATTCTGTGATTCTGTTTATCACGAAATAAAAATTTACCTAAAATTTTTACATTACTTTTTAAAGCAAAGTAAGACACATTGTTCCAGGCTGTAGTTCTGCATGTAAAATGCAGGTTCCTTTATATTCTTTCATATATTATGTGTTTCCTTACCTTTCTCTTTCTGTTTCTCTCTTTTTAAAATGCTACAGAGCTCTAAGAAAGGAAGAAAGTTAGTTTAGAGATAGACACACTGCAGGAATGCCAAGCAGACTTCGGTAAACACAGTCAAAAATGTTATGTGTAATTAAAAAAAAACCCAACTGATTTAGAAGTGAAAACATACAAAGTGCTGCATAGGATAATAAATGCCTACTTACTCTAGCTTCTTGCAGGATTTCCTGTTTTTCCTAGAAGTTTTCGTGCCCAGAATACTACTAGAACTGAGCTGTATCCTCTGCATCAATAGACAATACCATCGTTCAACCTAGTCATAATCTCTGACTCACAAGTTTACACAGGCAATTTACCCATTTTATTAACAAAATATTTTGTCAGACAAGACTCAGAACTTAACCATTCATTTTTTTTTTCCAGATGATACTCATAAGCTTTCAAAGAAAACAACAGCTACTTGATGTCTGCTTCTTAATTTGACAGGTGACTGTACCAAGCTAAATACAGGAAATAAATATCATCTCAGATACTAGCGCATAGAACACCAAGCAATTTTAAGCCACAGCTGTTCTCTCACAAGAGGATTTGAGGCTTTTAATACAGAGTTCTAGTTACTTCCCTTGAGGAACCAGACTCTCCATGTTTGCTACTAACAGATAAATATTATTTTGAATTCAAATTAATTCAGCCATTATTATCTGTTAGAAGCAGTGCTTGCAACTTACTTTCCTCACTCCTCTTTCATGGTCATAAAGAGCTGGTAATTCTATCCAGGACTGAGCTCCTTCAACAACAGAGAATCCAAACAACTCCCATGTAACTGGAGATGACAGCAGGTCACGTGCTACAGAGATAAAACACATTTTTTTAAAAAGCTGTACTTCGTAGGAGGTAAATAATACCTACCCACATATGTTCATAAGCATCAAACAAATTTGATGCAATGCAGAGGAAGAATGGAAGGCTACACAGAAGTCTATGTAAATAAAACTAACACAGCCAAGGCAAACTGAACCCTACACCATGATGCTTTCACACGAGATTAAGCATGCGTAAGTATGTATACTGAACTCACAGTGGAAGCCATGCTATGAATTTCTACTCTTGGTACAACTTTCTCAAGAAGCTCCAGAAGCTGCCTCGGCTCGGGCAGGAAAAGCCTTGCAGAGTTTAACATCCTTCTGAAGAGTTTGCATTAATAACTCAAGCACAACATAATGCAGCTCATGACCCAGTTGAAGACTCCCTGAGCTGAAATCCATTTTCATTGCATCTTTGCATTTCATAAATGTAAATGACCTGAACTTCTAAGCCCCACCATCTACACAGAGCTGAGGTAACCTATGCAAGGGCATCGTTTTGTTCCCTCTTTATCAGAGGTGCACAGGGAAGAAGAAAGACAAGATGGAAAAGCAAATTATTTATGGAAGAAATTCAGTTCTAGAAGTTTCCTAGCATTTGAAGAACAGGCTAGTATGCCACATGGCCATAAAACATTCTTCTTTCTGAGAAAAATATTACTTTCAAAAAACCTATTCCAATGGGCAAATAGAAGAGGACCAGATAGCTTTCTATAAACATTAGCAGTATCCTTTCACTGAAATCAGGTGGTTTCTAAAGAAATTAAAATACAAACTTCTCAAGAAGCTATGTTGCATATTCTGTAAAATTCTGTAGAAAAATTGCTTACAGGAAATCAGACAACCACAGACCAATACATCTGAGTTCCACACTTGAAATTGGTGAAAACTATAATACAGCTGAGAATTAGACAGTTAAGTAAGGACCATACACTGAGGTGTGGCCCAGGCAGTTAACACTGAAATTGGCCATGCCTGGCAGATTTTAGAAATCTTCATGGAAACCACAGAATATGTGTATAAAGCTATTTTAGATGACATAGCAAACTTAGTTTTCAATAAACTTCTGGTGAGTATTTCAGAAGAACAAGCTTCTGTCAAAGGCTCTTACAGGAAATGATCTGGCATGGGAATGGAAGAAACATCATCTTGGAATATACCAGCTCCGGCTGATGGTACTTTTAATTTATCTCCCAGTCCAGCTGCAACAGGTTCAGAACAAAAATACTTTTTTTCCCATATTAATGACAGAATTTGTCTTATTTGTTACATTCTGTCTAGTACTCGTGGAATTAAATGGATGTAGATGTACTGCTTTTGGCTGGGACAGAGTTAATTTTCTTCACAGTAGCTAGTATGGGACTCTGTTTTGGATCTGTGAGGAAAACAATGTTGATAACTCAGGGATGTTTCTATTATTGCTGAGTGATGATTGCACAGAGTCAAGGCATTTTCTGCTTCTCAGACCTCCCCATCAGCGAGTAGCTGGGGGTGCACAAAGAAGTTGGGAGGGGACACAGCTTGGACAGCTGACCCCAACTGACCGAAGGAATATCCCAGACCATATGGCATCACACTCAGCAATAAAAGATGAGGGAAGACAGAGCAAGGGAGGGACATTCAGAGTTACAGCGTTTGTTCCCAAGTCACTGTTGGGACATGTGTGATGGAGCCCTGCTTTCCTCAGATGGGTGAACAACTGCCTGCTGATGGGAAGTGGTGAATGACTTCCTTGTTTCGCTTCATTTATGCTCATGGCTTTTCCTTTACCTATTAAACTGTCTATCTAAACCCACAAGTTTTTGCATTTACCCTTCTAATCTTCTCCTTCATTCCACCAGGGGGTAGTGAGTGAGGGGTTGTGTGGTGCTTAGCTGCCTACTGAATCCATGCTTGTAGAAACACTTGATTTCAGAAGCAGAAATCACATTTTTCAGTATTGCAGAAAAGGCTTCCACTAAGGAAGAGTGGAACTCACTGAAATGCTAAGATCCTAATGACACCACTCGTGTTTTCTTGCAAATGGTATGCAAAGCCATTCATTGGAACATCCTGCAAACCAAGCAAAGAAGAACTAGATCTGTATTATCACTATTATATCAGTTCCATGTATGTATACACAACATTTCTCACCTCTTAATCTCTCTGTACATAAAAACATAGCTGTAATATTTTCTATTTTGTTCTATATAGATCAGACAAAAGAATTATGTACAAAATAATCCATTACTTTCAACTCTGAAATGTTTATATGAAATTTCCTTGATAAGCCTACAGGTCAAGACCATAAATAAGCCATCACATATCCATATGAAGATACCCATTTTATTTTTTTGGACAGTAACTGCAGAGAGAAGCAAACAGCTAACATTCACTCAATTACATGAATCCTGTGTTTTGCACAGTGGAAAAAGGCGGCCAACATTATAGTAAGTTGAGCCCTTGCATGTAAGGTGTCTTTCAGATAAGTGTATAGTTGGGCAACAAATGAACAGTGATGCCTTTTCTTCCAAGGATGGTTGCTGCCATGGGTCAGGCATTTGGTGGAAGCAGTCCAAACACTTACAGGCTAAAAGATAGAATCCATACTAGGTATCGACACTTTGAAATCTTAAATTGCTTCTGTGAACAAAATAAATGGTTAATACTATGAACAGGTAAGGAAGACTGAAGAGTTGCATATTAGTACACAAATCTGGGAGGAATAAATTTACTGACTACTTTTTAATTGCCCTCTTAATGTAAAGGCTATGAACAGAGATCCAGATTTAACAAGTCCAAGACTAGAAGGGGCAAAATTTCCCTCCGAACTTTCAGAATTATTTTTAAGTAGCTGGAAGAAGTTCAATTTCTAATTAAATAAAAACTCATGAAAAGGAAACTAAAAAGAGTGAGATGTCAAGGGGGGGGGAAAAAACAACAGTGGAACTGACGATTAATCCGGAATCTCCATCATCCTACAGTCCGCTGTTAAAATATTAGAAACTATGGACATTAAAGCAGCTAAGAATATCTCTATCTACAGTGGTAGATAACAGTCTCACCAGTAATCAGTAGCAGCCATGCACAGATTCTAGGGAAGCATACAAGAAGATTAATATTTCCTCCAAGCCTGTAACCTTTTTTGGACCAGCTGAACCAGTTCTGCTTGGTAAATTTCTCCTCCATGAACTTTCCCAGCCTCATTCTCAGCCATGCAGATTTTCAGCATACACAATATCCTGCAGCAGGAATTGCCACAGGTCAGCTGCTCACTCTATGAACAACATCCTTTTGCTTGTTCCCATTATGAGAAAAAGAGAACAACTGGTCACTATTCATTTTGCACCTGTCAATCATACAGTCTTTCACCTGCATCTTTTCCCAGCTAGAGCCCTAGCATACTTACCTGTTCCTCAGACACTGCTGCATATATTTCAGTTATCCCCATCAACATTCTCTGAACTCTTTTCCAGTTCTACCACATTCCCTTTAGGGTAGGGCGCCACTACCACTACAAAATACAGGCATATTATGGCTTTATACAGCAGTAAGATATTATTCCGTTTCATTCTCTGTATTATTCCTTTACATTCACATTTCTTTTTTCAACCTCTGCTGAGGCTCTGAACCAATGTTTCCATTAAGGTATGTATCACAAGTCTTGGATTGCATTCCTGAGACAATGTCAGCTCAGTGACCACTGTTTTATGTGTGATTTTTTTGTTGTTGTTTTAAGCTTCACTTGTACATACATTTGTCGCACAAGAACAGAAGAGAAGTAACAAGAAACCAGTGCATTCACTGACTGAAGGGTTCACAATTATTTTTTTTTCCCCCCACAGCGATGCAGTTGAATGTATAAAGGGTACCAGATGCACACCCTTTTAAATATGTGATACATATTTGGAAATTCCACTGATCTTCACTATGGGAAATACCCTTTAAAATTCTCTTGTCACATCAGACACTTTCAGAGACTGCAAGTTTTATCTGCTTGATTCTGAATAAATAAATCCTCTCAAAACACAGTTTATCTATTGTAGTGCCTTGGAACCTATAGTAAGGAAGATTGCCTAGCACTGAATCAAGTTTGTCACAAACTTATTTCATCCACACATCAAAAACTACCTGACGGTAAGCACATGCAGTCTTCTAAGACAAATACCTGAGTTCTTCTCTGTAGCCCTGGGGGATTTTATCAAGGTTTTTCAAAACAGTTATATTTCTCCATTAAGAATAACCAACTACCAAGCATTCACTGCAAGACATTGGCTGAGTAACGCTCATGTCCAACTAGAACTAAAATATCTGGCATTTTGTCCTCTGGGGTAGACATAAAAGGATCAGTAGTTTCATTCTTTCACGTACAGCAAAAATTATGGGGATCCTGCAGCCAAATGTAGTAAAACTGCTTCAACACTGAAGATGAATTTGGCATCTATGCTCTGCACACATGTAGCCCAATTGTTGTCCAAGCAGCGTTTCAGGATCCAAGAGGCCTCTGGAGTGGTATATGAGACATCACTGCAATTCAACTGGGATTTCTCACACATCTGTCTTTCTGGTAGAAGGATTTGGAATCATCCCCTGGACAACAGTAGGGCCAGTGAGACAACAACCTCAGACATCTCTCACAAGAAGCATGAGGGACTGGAACAGAGGACTGCACTATTTACACCTCTTTTGTGGATGCTTGTTAGAAAGGGTTGCTGCTTGAGTACTTTTAAATATTTGTCCTGTGGTATGAGATCTAGGTGTGGAACAAGAAAGCCCATATATACAGAAAGTAACAGTATGGAAATAGTATGTAAAATGATGGATTAGCATATATGTACTGCCATGTTTTAAGGGTATGGTTTTAGCATTCTGCAAAGCAAAGAAAGGCAGCGGGATCACTTACTGTTTTCATGGCCTGGATTTTTACATGATTACTGATGTTGCCTTTGCAGAAAAAAAACAAACAAACAAACAAACAAAAAAAAAAAACACAACACAAAAAACACCACAAGAAAGGGAAAGTTGAGAGGCAGATGCATAAAGTGTGAAGATGACGGAGGATATGAAGGATAGAGATATTCCTGTGCTCTCCATAACTGATAAAAGTAGTGTCTCAGGTCTTTATCATGGAATGTGAGCTACAAACCTCAATATGGTGAAAGGACCAGAAAACTTATCTCTACCATTCTCAGAGACTATGCGGGAAAGAGGAGCAAAGTATACCTCTAAAGACTACTTAAGTGTTTTTAATCATCCAGAAGGTTATACAACAGTCAAGGAGACTCTGACACTATAAAATATGAGCTCAAAGCTGCCAAAGCACCCAAAAGAGCCCTGTGATCGTACACTTTGTGCCTTTTGTTGAAAATTCAAGGGCACCAGAAGTTTCAGGCACAGTCTTCCAAAGTTCCTGAGAGCCTGAGCTTAGGGACACAGAATACATTTCTTTCCTATCTCTGCAATTCTAAAAAGACAAGCAATCAACGAATTAATCTGTAACTGTCAAACCTGAAGATTCAAGTGTAGAAGACAAGAAAACTCGTTTGACTATATGACCTCTGAATGTCCTCTAAATCACTGACATAATTGAAGTAGTGTAGCGCCTCATCTGCAGCTGGCATAATCTCATTATCATGATTATTGTTATGACTATTCTGGAAAAAAATAATAAAAAATTACCTGAAATATATTAATACAAGGTTTTTACGATTAGGAGAGAACAATGAGTACATTTCTAACATGAAAGGAATCGAACCATACATTTGCACTTGCATATAGATTGGTCTTAACTTTTAGATAACTTCAAAAATACTGCTATAGAATAAGAAACAAAGTTTTCTTTTGAAATTATTATGGAGACAGAATGAACATCCTTCAGTATATACATAAGTGTGGTCTATATACCTTTTCTCAACTCGCAGCACAGTTAATACTCTTCCTTGTACACTGACAGGCAGCAGTATGCAAAATCTATTTTGTTGTCTATATTCAGTCTTATAAGAAAACAATTGTGCTTCAGCAGTTGCAGCATGGCACATGCTGGACACAGGGAAAGGAAAGATTTTTCTTCATACAGCATTATGTTTATACCTAAACCAGAATCAAACGTAAACGTCACCTGCTATGTTTCTTGTTAATATACATAACACAAAACCACTTTAAAATTTAGTCTTACTTTAAAATAATTTGCTGTTCTCCATTTTCTTGTACATAGTACTTTGCTACTTGTCTGTAAGATTAAAGCAAAACTGTGTAATTTCTAAAGAAGCAATTCAGATTCCAACATGGTGTGTTACTGTGTATAATAGACTGAAGTGTCAAAAAGAAAAAAAATCACAGTTCTGTGAATTTTATAGGATCATTACAATTCAAAAAGTATTTAACTATGAAGTGCAATAATGAAGGGGAAAATGTGTATTTGATGTTATACTCCAGCATTCTAACTGGAGTCCAGTCTTAAAATGAAAAGAAGCCATATGTCTTACAAATATACACTCCTGGTACAAAATACATCTGTATTCAGTACAGAGTCAGTAGCCTAAGCTATTTTCCAGTCAGATAAATTCAGACCTTTTCTTAGTCTACAACATACTAAAAATATTTAATACGAAGTGATGTTCACAAAGCTCACAAAAGTGGAAGTCTGATTCTATTTTTGATTGCCAACATTTAATAATTCAGGCTGAAATTCAAGTTGCTAAAGGAACTTTTACAACACTTGGCAAGAGGGATCAAATGCCACTGTTCAGCTCAAGAAATCAAAAATACAATTATTTAGTTTGAACTTACCAAAGCTTAGGTATTTTCTTTGTATTTTTTTCAACATAGCAAAGTGAAGAATTTCCACTTCAGCAAATATCAACATTTTCTCACCAAAAAAAAAAGTCTGATTTTGTTGCAGCACATATTCCTCCTTTAAAAGTACATCCAAATTAATAACAGTTCACTAGGAATTTTTCATAGAAAGTTATGAAATCACAGAAAGGATGTTGGAGAAAGAACAGCAACTGCACAGAGCATTAGCAAGCATCCTCTGAAGCCCTGTGATGCTTTAAAGCAAAGCTAAATTGTCTGTTTTCATACAAGTGTGGGGTTTCTGTAACAGATGACAGCAAGAGCTGCTACAAAGGTTTCAGGGCCATTTGCTGTGGATAACCTCTGGAGCACATTCAGGGCTTTTTGCCACATAGAAGTGATGCAGCCGTACAAACCCATGCTAATATAACCATGTTTGTGTTTATACACCACCACGGTAACATTTGATCTCTCTATATAATAGAGAGCTCTCTCCATGATGTATGTCTGTGCACACTCATGCATTGTGCATGTGTAATTACTCATGTAATGTGCAGTGTCACATTAGCATCACTTTAAGTCCATGCTGTCCCACATCTAAGAGCTGAGGCATTAAAAAGTAAATAAAACTCCAACTTGACCCTATTGTAAAAACACTGCACCAGGCACTCTGTCAGGGAAACTTGCAAACTCCGCCTGCTGCCTGCATTGCCCACCCAGCACTGGGAAAGAAGGACCAGACCCGCCTGGTCTGCCTCAGCTTCCCACAAGGGGCACGCACGCCCTGCCCTGAAAGCTAGGCTCTGCTCTGCTGTCAACACAAGCTGAGTTTCCAGCAGTGCAGTACGGATATTTCACTCCCTGACCCTCCACTGACGCCCAACACAAATATTGGGAGCGCGACAGCCTGCCATGACAGTAGTTGAACAGCTCTCTGGATTTCTGCTCTCCTCAGATGCAGGGAGAAACAGTATTCTCCTTTATTATTATACCACGTTTCCTTGTGTATGTCAACTGTTCCTTAGTTACAGAGAACTGTACTCTTTCCAGGCAAGTGTAATGAATCTTCAGAAAAGGAATAAGTTGGGGTTTTTTTAAAGCACTTTAAAGAAACTCCCAGAGGGAATTAACATTTATATTTACAGCCTTGTCTGCTCAGATGTGAACACATTTCTATGCAGCCACTTCATGGTAGCATATCCTAGCCATCTTGTAATGAAATTATTGCAAACATATCAGCAAGACATGATCCCACATATTTAAGTCATTACGGCAAACTTTGGCATGGATCAAAGTACATTAGTTATTTTAATTACAGCTGAGTCAATCTCCATTAGGTATGATTAACATTTGGCCTAACTTTTCTCTGTCTTGAAGCTAAAGGAGTCTCCTTTAAAGTTCAAGATTAAACTCATGTTTTTGAGGTTTACATAATTATTACAACTCTGACTTAACCTTCACACTACTGTTACCTCTTGTTTAGGTACAATAAAAAGAATCTAAAACAAGACAGAAATCAGTTTGACCAACATTTGTTTCTTAGATCAAGATAAAACCTAATTACTAACACATGGAGGATAACAGATTAAGGAACATGGTCAAAAGTTCCCATTTGTAGTATTCTGAAGATGACACTTTTAGACACACAAAGATCTTTACAGAGAATTTTCCAGAGAATTCTGACAAGAATTGCAGACATGTTTCAAGATGGTACATTGGTGATGCACCACAACTGTCAATCCTCTACAAAACATTGCAAGTCCTACTAAAGGCAGGACCTTTAAGAAAGCATAGGTGGAGACTGAAAAAGAAAGAACTGGGAGAATTGTGGTGACAATAGCAGTCTCATTTAGTCACTTCAATCTTCCAAAAATACTTTTGATGACTGTTTCAGTGATCACATTTCCTTGCCAGAATTAATTTACATCTGTACCTCTTGAACGGACCTTTATAGATACCACAAACATTCTTAGTGTATCACAATCCATATAGTAACTGATATGTTACCATAACTGTAGGACTTTACGGATTCAGAAGGGATCCTAAGTCTGACCGACCAAGAAAGCATAGAAGAGACTTAGCAATGACTCTGGCTTGTGCAAATGTACTACCACACATGTAAGAGAGTATACGAAGTAACCTGACATGCTGTTTTTAAAGGTTACTAATGTTTCAAGACACTCAGCACAGAAGCAGGCTGTGACAAGATTCATGGAACCGAGCAGTTCATTTCAGGAGTGTATTGCAGGCTGAAGGATTGCAAAGACAAGGAAAAACTGCCACACACTTCTATATGTGCTTACCTCCTCAACCTCCCAGATTTCCAGCAGCATGAATGTAGAAGGAAGAAGGAATAACCAAACAGCAGGTAAGGATGTTAAGTCATTTTATGATAGATGAATAAAGTACTGGAAACAAGTTCTGAATAACACCACAGTATTTAAAGAAAAAAATAAAGAAGGTAAAACCAGATCTGTGCCATGAAGAAGAAATGGCACGGTAAATTAAAAGGGCTCTACTTATACCTGGAAATTACAGGCAACTGAATGCAGGAGATGGGAAACATTGTGGAATTTGAAATATGCTTAAAAGACCTAAAAACCAGAACAGGTGCTGTCTGCCATCCAAAATTACTTTGAAGAGATGACAGACAATTAAGGGAAACTCTGAGTCACCATCCAGTGTTGCTTGCTTAACCACACAAAAAGACTGAGAAGTAACACCACCTTATTTTCTACAACCTGAATGCTTTTTCTGTAACTAAAATCTATGATTTTCTGAAAGAGAAACATCCACACTATGTAAAATCTGAATACTGCAAATGAAACATAAGGCACTGGGTAAGGAAACTGGCCAGCCAATCTACACTGAAGCACCTGAATATATTAATTTGAGATTTAATGGATGCAGCTCTTCAAAAAAAACACTGCAGGCTTAATGTGAAAGGTGAATGCCTGAGCAGGTGTGAATCAACATTGCTCCACTGAAGTCAAACAAACTACGCTGTTCATATAGGCTGAGGATCATTGCTCATTTTCTGCTGAAATTTTACATGCCAGCCAGATTGCATTTCTCACCTCCGATTCAAAAGTATTAATGAAATGGCTCTGTACAACTTTCTGTTTGTAACATGAAGACAACATTTGGCAAAAGAAAGCCTTCTGTAAACATCCAATGTGGGCTTTAAAATACCGTTGCTTTTCTACTGACAAAATTGATTTATCTTTAGCTACCAGATGGACTCAGGAAAGATGGATGAATTCTGTAATGGAGTTGGAATGCCCTATTTTATGTCTGTCTTATTGCCACTCTGTATGCTCCTTTGCTCTGAATTCAATGGGATTAAAAAAACCAAACAAACAAACAAAAAAACACACAAACAAACAAACACACACAACAACAAAAAAAAAAACACAACAGGAAAATATTCACAAAAAGCACCTATTTTTAAGAGTTTGTTTGGTAATATTTGCAGAGAAGCATTTCAGTCAGCCTGTGTTTAAACTCCAGGGCATTCAGATAAGTGAGAAACTAACTAGGAAAACAGTTTTAAAAGCAAATACCAGATTTGTAACTTTAACAACCTCCTTTCTTTCAGAGTCCCAACAGCCTTGCATTGAGCCCTAAAGAAGGTTCACATTCCCACTGGTTAGAAGAATAGCAAAGCACCTGCCCCCACTATGAACAGCTTGGGAACCAGAAATGGTCCCAATTATCTGGCACCAAAACAACACCTGAAGGTCAGATTTTGAATTGCACAGGTCCAGTCTTGCAAAATAACTAACATGTCCAGCAGCACAAATGATCCAGCTTTGACCAGCATATCTACTAATTAAAAAAAATTAAAATCTGTAATTATATAACTACTTACACCATTAAACAAAACGTACAAAGTCCTGCAAACACAAGCAACAGAAGAGCAGTGCAGTAAGCTGGACTCTTGAATCTCTGATCCATCTCATGATGGTGGCAGACAGGAGAGCACCTTGGAACAAGCAAGTCCTTCAACAGGGCAGCAAGAGAGGAGAAAGGGTAACTCAAGTGTGTGCTGTTGGTGAGAGCTGGCAGTTGCTCTCGATTAACCCCTTCTTTCCAAGAGCTCAAGCATGGCACCTCTGAAAATCTGCCCTTTGTGACTAGCTGAATGCAAGGACAAAACAAAAGTGGGTACACATATTTTAAGTAGTATTGTTCCCAGATATTTAGCAACCCTCTTTCATGAGATGTCTTTATCTTTGGCTGCCTGCATGTGTTTACAAGCTTCCCTTTCACATTTCCTGTAATGTTCATCATAGTAGAATAACTACCAGGTTCGTTCTTATTCATCGCCTCCCTTGTGGGTCAAAACAGTTTTAACCATTTTTCTAACTGGAGACAGACATAGACTTAGTATTGCTGAGAAACACCTAGGTACAGGTCAGTGACATCTGAGCAGGTCACTGACTCTGACATGGTGTTTATCCTTCTGCTTCCTATCCCACCCTCCATCCCCCCTATTTGAAAGGAAGCAGGTTGGAGGTTTGACTACACCTTTGTGTGTGTAGGCTTGCCACCTCAGGAAGCAGCATCAGTTTCAGCTGAGGTTTCAAGGCACTACACTGTGTCTAAGAGCATAGTTGAAAATGCACTGTGCTGTTCTGCCATTAGTGATTTTATCCTCAGGGAAAAAAAAAAAAAAAAAAAAAAAAAAAAAATACAAACCCTGTGGCAAAATACAACACTCTTAAATCAAGGTGGGCTTTGGCTTTAAGTTTCTAGCACAGTCACCATTCAAACCTAGGAGTTATTGAATGAATACAGAAACACAGCACTGAATTATCTTCAGTAAAGCAATCCTGAACACTGGCAATGCTGGTTTGATTTTGCTCTACTCTTCCCTAGAGGGGAAAAAAAGCAGGGATGGTGTGGGAGTTGATGAGCCTAAACCTCTGATAAGTTTACAAAAAAACTAACATGGAGTTACCTGTGGTATTGCTTGCAAAAGGGCTGAATTAACTCCAGGTTATAGGAATGTTGTATCATATTCTATCAGGTTCAGATTAGAACTAACTTCAGTGAGTTTGGTGTCTACCCTCCATAACCACTTTTAAATATCTCTTACAGCACCAACTGCCTCACAGGATTTACTATGAGGATTTTCGTCTGCTTAAAATCCATTAAATATTTTTTCAGACACTACTGTTATTTCCTGTACTACTAAAACACACAAGTATCTTAAAGCATTTAAAAGTAGATTAATTGGTCAGGCCTGGGTAATTTCTGAATAATAATCATGGGTTTGGTTTCTGGACAAGAGACTCGTTTTCATTTTTGTAATCTGTTGGACATGATTTGTTTGAGTTGGCTATAACATGGCAGAAGTGTGACTCATACCCTGAGAGCCAGAATCTCCATAGAGTTAAGTATCCTCATTCTCTCTCATTTCTGAAAAATAGTTATTGCCTTGTGACCATGTTTCTCGCTGCCTTCTTCAATATGTTTATTTTTTTATTGGTAGTAGTATCTTGAGTAAGGCATAAAGATTGTAAGGAAAGATACACTAACAAAGTCCCTGCTCACATCAAGACAGGTCTGGCCTAAAAGAATTTTTAATCTCAACAGGCAAAGGAAGGACAGAGGAAGAGAGACACAAAAAGGTTGCTGGCAATATGGATATAAACTATTAAAGCCATTGTTACAGGAATGATGGCTTCATCTGCAGGCATGTGCTCTTGCTCTAGTTTTTGCTCCATGAAAAAATACAAAAAATTAAGATCCTCTGTCCTGTACTGCCAACATATATACCATCACACCTTTTTTGGTCCTTCTTGAACTACAACGCAGCACTAGGTGAACACCACAAAAAGAAATTCGCTTGCTGTGGTTTTATGCGAAGTGAAAGGGGAGATGACTTGCTAAGCTAAAACTACGTGTCATCACAAAATAATGTCTCAAGGAGTGGGAAAGGATTTAGATCTGGTTTAATACTCCTTTGTGCTGCTTGGTTGTGTTCTCCGCTACCTGACAAGGGGCACACTGACTTCAGTTCTCCCCGAAGTTTGGCATTCATAATGCTGAGCAACACTGGAGCAATATATTGGCACACTTCTGCTGTAGACAGTAAATAATTGATTTCAGACATTGCTTGAACTTAAGACATCAGGAACATAATTAGACTTACTGGGTCTATCTTTATATCCTCCAACATGAAATAACAGACAGTATTATCTTAACGGTAAAATTTTACAGGAAGAATATTAGTGTTATTTAAATACTTATTTTGAGGGACAGGTTGTGGTTGGGTTATTTTATTTGTTGGGGTTTTTTATTTGTTTGGCTTTTTTAAGTGTATTAACTTGGAGAAGATAGATAACATCCAAAAAACATTCCTGGTTCACACACTTCCTGTAAACTTGAGCAAACACGGCAATTTTCAGGCCAGGCCAATTTTTTGACTCAATTATATTTGGCTTAAAGTAGAGTTTATAATGAATCCTGGCAACACTTTAACTAAAGAGAGACTATCTCCCATGTATAAGTAAGACTGTTTTAAGTGTGAGTCATCTGAAAATCACCATCCTTGAAATGGGTTGATGTTTTAAAATGAACTTAATGACATTTTAAGGAACCCAATATGTATTTTAAAGTAAGACCAAGATATTATAAAAATTCAACTGTTACCAAAGTCTCACAGCACTGTACTGAAAATTTATGCCTGTTTTTAAATGACACGGTATCTAAAACCTTTCCTCAAAATTTCTTTTTTTTTTAATATGTACGCCATTGGTATGTGTGGTATGTGTGCACACAAACAATTTCATTGTGTTTCCAGAAAAAGAACTTAAAAAGAGTGTGACAGATAAAGCAAATAAATGATTGTGCTGGCATTATTTTTGATTTTATGAAGAGCTTTCCTTTTTTTCTTTATTTCTGCTTCAGATATTGCACCCTAAAGTAGAATACAAACCTACGATAACGTACTCCATGCAGCTGTACTCAGATGAAGTTTTACCACTTCAATTTTCATATTTGACAAGTTCTAACTGTAAGTATTGTCTGAGTTTACTAAGGGCCAAATTATTAATTTTCTCCTTGGACAGATCTGCAATTTAGCCAGTACTAAGAGCAGCTGAAAATGTTTTCCATGAACTTCCTGTATTCTGGTCTCCTTGCTCTCTGTGAACGTTCAAAAGAATGGAGTGAAATAGGGAGACATGCCAAAAGAATGGTATTAATACACAGCAAACCTAAAGGTATCTCTGTCACAAATTAAATAAGATGATGCACTGTGTTCTGCAGAAGCACTAGTATTTATCTTGAAACAGTCTATCCAAACTAAGTTCATTTACAATCCTGATAACTTACAAGCAAGAGGAGCTGCATAGAAGAGATGATACAAGATAATTCCAGGAGAATTGGAAGAACAAGAGAAATTAAGGCTACACAGATTTATCCTCTTTAATAGGGGGGAAAACATGAAATTTGTCTCTTTCACAAGTACAAAGGAGTCAAGATGAGGCTAAGTCAGCATGGTTGATGCAAGAGAGGTGAAGCATTCAGAAAAGGAGTGAGTATACGAGAGAGAAACTCAAAGTATTCCTTGGGCACCAGCTTGCATCTAATGCAAAAGTTGGTGAACCTCATGATATTCAGTTCCTTGTGAATATCAGTCTTGCAGGCTATGGCCTCCCAGATGTCACTTTGTGACAAGTTCAGAAGGCTTAGAGACACTGCTGCAGGGGCACTGTCAGCAGACACCTCCCACAGCAGCAGAGGGAATCTTCAGGAAATATCTTCATCATCATGAAACAAGTGACCACGTCCCCTTCTACAACATGCTAAATGACAAATGCATCTTTACATACAATGTCTACAGCCAGGGAGTACCTATAATAGTGATAATAACTTAGGAAGAAAGTGTTCTTTGAGCATGTGCAAAATGTATACACTCTTATGTGCATTTTTCAAAAGTCACATTGCTGTTAATACCCAATTTGGTTTCCTTGAACAGGCTCTTACTGATCTCTAGGACAAATACAGTATTTGCTCACAACACTTAATGGATAGTATGTGTGTGCATGTGGAAAAATGTTTTTCAAAAACTACCGTCTACTTTAGAAAGCAAAAAGTGGTGGTAAGAATTCCAAATCATCATTAAAGTTACTAGAATTTTAATAATGCCATGTTTCAGAACTAAAAAACCGTATGTATCCATATAGCCTAAATAAACAAATAACATGAGGAAAACAAGCCCATACATTTTTCTAATCCTCACATAGTATGTATATTACTTCCATCAGAGCATCCACAAAATACTCTCTAGCACCATAATGTTTTATTGCTGAATCTCAATTCTCATTATCCCTCACATATCTAATTATATCATTTAAGCGAGAGCTAAATACCTAGAAGCAACTAGGCAAACACACAGTGTAAATCCATTCTGCAACTTCCAAATCCAATACACTTCTCTGAAGATATGTCTTAATGAAAAGCAATGTGTTTTGCCAGGTTGAGGAGGAAGTCAGTAAAAATTTTAAGCTGTATTAGTTTGTAAAGCTGAGAGAGACTTTTATGTCATTTTAGTAACGTAAAGTAGTCTAATGTCTGATAATCACTGAAGTGATTTTCAAGCAGTCTGATGTGCACAGGAGGATTTTAGTAGAAATGTGAATTGTGGGTACTGAATCCCAAGTGTTTTCCTGTGATAAATCCTGAACCTGAATTATCTCTGGATTTCCCTACATCTATCATAATGGTTTCTAGTCTTAAGAATTATCTTATTTATTTCTGTTATTAATTTCTGTGTCTAGATATACAACAGCATGAGCAAGTACTCATCCATCCATCTAAATATTTTCACAACAGTAACATTAAGGTAAGTTTTTACACAATCATACATAAAAAGTTTTTCAGTATTGTATTAAAATGCCTTTCTGATTTTAAGTAACATTCCAGTATCTGACTCCTCCTCACATGCCCAAGAAAAAAAAAATCTGTAAAGGTCACTAAAGAGTGCACATCCTGGAATTGGCTGCCAAACCTCACCCAACTTCTTCTTTAATAATCAGGACATTGTCTCCAACCATGCATTGGTCATTTCTGTTTTGCAGATTTGGAAAAGGTTAAACCACCAAATAAAGCTGAGGTTAAAAGCGGATTTCTCTAAACAGTCATATTTTTGTGTTGAAATGAAACTAAAGGCTCACAGAAGAAAACTTCAAGTTTAGGACACAATAGATCATCTTAATAGCGGATAAAGCATATTTGTACTGCCTACACAGTATTTCTCCTGTATATGTACTCTTAGTCCATCAGGAGAAGCAAAGAAAGCATCAAAAGCTCAAACTATCTTTTGTGCATAATGAACCTTCATACGGCTCTTGTTGGTTTAAGTGCATAGTACCATAAATTACTCCATATGGCTTGCAAAGTGCTTATGATGCTGACAAGCATCAACAGTAGTGAAAAAATGGAATCCGTTTTGAAGACTGTTATTTCAAATCATTATTTTCCTGCAATAGTCAAGCATATGGCTGTATGCAGCAACAAGTGGCTTCCCTGCTGCCCGCTGATGCCGATGTATTTGTCTCAAGGTTTAGGCTAATCATTAGGGGCATTCAATTTTAAGGAAAAGACTGCACATTTGGCAATGTTAATGACTGTTTTCAAAGTTCCCAAAAAAAGCAAACAATTTCAAATCATGTTGCACACCATTTGGTTTCAGGTCCAGGCTGTTGCTGTTTCTGAATATGAGTGAAGGCCAATTACAGTTTGGCTGACCTACTACAGGAAAATGTCTAGCCAAAACTGATCCTATTCTTGAAAAATGGAGATTTTGCTTTTAGGAATATATCATATTTTAAATTCTCTTGGTCAGGTATCTGAATGCAGAGATAGCTTGCTTATGAACAGTCAAGCCAAGTATTTTCCAGGCAGTACAATAAAAGATCTTATTGCATAATACTTTCTAATGCTCTCAATAAATGGAAATGGAACAATCTTGACCCCTAACTTTTATGTGAATGTATGAGGAGAGATTATTGTCAACCTCCTATCCATGAACTGCCCAAACTGCCTGGGTCAGATGTCACGTAACTGCAGAGATGTTTAGGAAACACAAGAGTGAAAAAATTGATGAAAAAGTTCACCAAGATATTAATGGTAGTAAAGATATTTCTGAAAAAAAACAGTATGTTAGAGAGCTGAAAGTGACCATTGTTTACACCACTGCCACACAGGAATGAGAGTTACCTGTCCACTGTTTGATACCATCAATTTTAAACTTCCTATCCATCCAATTAAACTTTATTTCAGCAGTCAAGCAAAACTAAACACCACCTCCTTTCGCCCTCTGCCCCCC
>NW_020799095.1:97917200-97929885 GCF_003259725.1 Athene cunicularia | reverse complement strand
CCCCCCCCCCCCCAATGAAAAGAAAATTAAAAGGGAAAGAGATACAGCTCCATGAACAATAAAACTGCAATTTAAGTTCTCGATGATGCTTCCATCTATTTACTGTCTGGCTCATTTTATTAATATGAGGTTTCCACCAGGAATTACTTGTTTTCAGGTTATTATTGCATTAATGTCAGGATCTGGCAAGTGAAAAAAACACAAAAGCCAAAGACAGTAATAAATCAGTCAGTCTTTGGCTTGTTCTATATCCCAATCAGTCTTTTATGATGTTAGATATATTTTAAATGTGGATTTCAATACTTTGCCTTGACCTTGTAACTGTTCTACAGTTAATGGTTTAAAACATAGGCTGCCATTATCAGGTTACAGTTCCTTTGCTGATGCAACAGTCTTCCCAAAACTACTTCCAGAAATAACATTTCTATTTGGTTTACCCTGATCTATCCCTTTTGCATAATTACTTCTTATCATCGAGTCAATCTAACACCCAAAATTAGAAGCTGATTTGCACATTTTACAGACAAATCAGATGGATTGAAAAATCTACCTGATTTTGGTAGAGTATATGCTTCCCACTGCAAAGGTGAAGGCAGGGGGTGGCCAGGGATAGCACAAAGGAATGCCAAGTTGTCCATATTGGCCAATATTTTTTAAGAAAACTCTTGAAACTGCCAAAACTACAAGCTTTCACTGCTCTCACCCACCTTTAAACATAGGTTAGAATAAAGACTGTGCACAAAAATCACACATTTTTACATCTCTTCTGATCTTTCAACCGACCCCTAGGTATATTTTCAGTGCTCATCAATTTGAATAGCAAGTGAATATTCTGTCACTGAATACTTCACTTGCTCTACAGAGGGTTCACTGTCTTCTTCAATGATAAGCAAAGCTCAGAGCTCCATCTACCCAGAAAAGCTGGGGGAAGAAAACCCCAAACAATTAAAATGAAAAAGTTATAGCACCTATAACTTCTGTATGGGCACAGTTAACTAATTTGAAAATGCCTTGTTGCAGCTTAGCAGAAAACAGTTCCCAATTTGTTCAGAGCAATCCAAAATAAACCTTTCAGATATGAAATCAGAGTGTTCACATGGGGATTTACAGATTTAAATCACAAAACAAGATCTTTGTTTTGGAGTTGCTTTGGAGCCAAGCTATAGTTCGGGGGTTGAAGTAGGGATTCAAGTCAGTGACTTCATAGCTGAGAGTCTAAGGGGTTGGACTCATCTCTGGTGAGTTTTTTGTTAAACTAAATATCATAAACTAAACTAATGTATTATTAAAGGAAATCGGGAGAAAGTTCATCTTGATGTAAGTGAAACCATCTTCTTAGCACAAATCCCAGTGCTGTTCATGCTAGCTTGCTCAGTATCTCAAACTTTTATGAAGATCTTACAGAGCCTCCTGAAGCCAAGCTATGTTTCCCCCAGCTGAAAATCAATTGCCTCCAGTATAGAATATAGCAGTTATCTTGCAAATCAAAGCAACACTACACAGCAGTTTATGTCACAGTTGGAGAATGCCCGATCAACTGAACATCACTGAGGAAACTACACCAATAAAGTAAATATAAAAATATTTAGAGTGGTCTATAAGTGATAAGTTTAAGACCATGTAAATATTCCATTAATTGATAAGTTGCCAGTAGGTAACATTCAAAACCAAATGCTACATAACAGATTGCTCGGACCTCTTGCTCTTAAGTCCTCATAGTTTCCTCTTTGTAGTTCTTCACAAGATCTTAGTTGTAATTACCAAACTTGAAATCTGACCAACAGATTTGGTTAGGGGGAAAAAGGGCTGATGGTCATACTTAAAAGAGAATTGCCCACAGATTTTTAGTAATGTTCAGGACCCTGGTGTAACTTTTTTATTCTAAACTCACCTCCTTATTAAGTTACTATTCTAGTGGAAGACATCTGATAGACCCAAATTTTGCCTTTAAAACTAATTGGCCTCCAACTTTCTCTTCATTCTTCTATTTCCAGCCCCCCCCCCCAAAAAAAAAAACCTCGTATTTCAAAATCATTCCGAGATGACATTGTAAGATGTGCGGTAGCTGAAGCACAGTATCTCTGGCCTATCCACAGCTCAGCTTTTCTGCCCCCTTTGATCTCCAGATCCAGACCACTGCTTCCAAGCAAAAACCGCTGTGAAAACAACTGCACTCCTTCAGTAAAGAACAGACACGTAAGATCTGTATCTCTTCTACATGGCAATTAAGTTTTCCCTTTAAAATAAATTTAAACATTTATTGGTCTAAGCTGCCAGTTTAATTAAACATTTTTTGTTACAACTCCAAGAGTTGAAATTCTGGGGCTCCAGAATGCCTATGCCAAAATCCATTCAGCCAAAGCACATTTTTTTGTTCATTGCCAGCTGAGTATATAGAATTTGGCTCTGAAATATAGGCCAGGACCTGTAACACTGCACCACATGCATACGAAATGCCTGTAGGTGCCAGCAATATGTACTGCACACAGCTTGACTTTACAAAATGCATATGTTCAAATCACCAGGTCAAGACTTGGAGTAAATTCACCAGAATTAAGCCAGAAAGCAATTCCTTCTGTTGTGGTTACTGTATCTGTTTCTATCCTAGCAACATTAGGGTGCACTGAGCATTCCCACAACTGCAGTCGAGGTTGATGCCTGTTTGTACGTATGTAAATAAGTGCTCATTCTTACCAGTCCACACACATGGTTAAATCAGACACATTTCATCAGTCTGCTTTTCATGCTAGATTGCAACATGCACCTCAGCGTTTTCAAACTGTCACAAAGAAATAGAAAGGAATCATGGCCATAGTAACCCTGCTGCTGAATAGCAAGGGTATCACTAAAAAAAAAATATTAAAGAAAATTTATTGATTCATTAGGATCTCTCTCCATGCCAGTGTTCACAAGTGATAGATGTAGGTGCACACAAGGAATGCAGTCTATTAAAACACCTGATTAAGGGAGGAAACAGTGAGATTAATTGTATTTTCTTCATAGAATGCTTTGGGTTGGAAGGATCTAGTTCCAACTTCCCCTGCCATAGGGCAGGGACATCTTTCACTAGATCACCTCTGCCAATATTCAAATTCTGAAAAAAGGAGGGCAAGATGAAATAGACCCTTTTGTGTATTTTTGAAAGTTCATCAGCCCAAAGTATCATGGTGAAAAAAGGAATAGATAAGTAGAATGAAAAAAAATATTGTAATACTAGGAAGTTTTAAAAAAAGAGGATTACCCACCCTCCCTCAACTCATCAATGACCTCCAAGTAGATTTAGACATGGTCCATATACCAGGGTGGAGAGCTGTCCACCAAGAGCACTGGCACCATCATCTCCGTAATAAAGTATCATCTCTTTTCTTCAAACATGACTCATGGGATTAATCACACAGAAGAATAATAAAGGCAACTCAATTTAAGGTTTATAAATAGCACTTTCCAGTGCTAACACACACACAGTTAATATTGGAAGGTAAATTAACCTGAATTATTGGATTACAGTTATTTCACTCACCAGACTGAGCATAATATTTAGGTATATTTATGTAGGTATATTTATGCCATACACACTGGCTATCCTTAACCTACCACTCACCAGTCAGACCAGATGAACCAGACTCAAGCTCCAGGAGATGAGCTAAAACCATCTAGGCAAGGGTCACATTTTCAACTCCATTCCCACATTAGGCACATCATCTCCTATCTCTTTGGGATCCTATGTGGAGGACAGAATGGATTCCCTTCTATTAGTTCTCTATTTAAACTATTCTGTCCATGGTAAATGGTTCTGTAGAGATAGATTAAGTCTCCTAACAGCCCTTCAACCTCTCACACTCCAGTAGCTGTGTCTACAGTACAAGGTAGGTGCTGTCCTTGTCACTCTCCACAGATTTCCTTTGTGAAAAAATCCACAGCATGCGAGGATGGGAGAGGAGGAAGGAGCTGTGATGGGCTCTAACAGATTTCCCAGGCTGGATGACTGTGGGTGAGGCTGGAGGGGTGTGTCATGAAACCTATTTTCCCACAGTGCAGACACAACCAGCGTCTAGTTTAATGTAGGACAGACCAGCTCTTCTAGATATTGATCCTCATCAAGCACACATGCTTACACTGCTTTTCTCATAAACTACATCAGCTTTTGTTTCACCTATGAGGTACATCAAGCACATGGACAATAACTAAAAATATATAGAAGAAATATACACCACAGTCTACACATAAGGCCAACACTGATCCATCTATGCAGAGCTCCATAACAGTAGTAGCGCTGTCTAAAATATCTCTTCCTGTGCCTGTTCTCTAATATATCTTTCATACAGAAATGAAAACTTGTTATGGAAGGTGTCTGCTTTATTCAGGACATTTTTGACTGGAAAGTCAAAATCCCACTGTTTTTACCCTGAATGTCAAATCCTCAATTTGGCCAAAAATGTTAAAGCCTTACTACGAATTTTGATAATAGAATCCTGACAAATTTTCTATATATTGCTTTTTATCACAAAATGACAGGTTTTGCACAAGGACTATTCTGATCAGAGTAATATTAGGAACACTCTATAAAGGATATAATGTCTGCATACACGTAAATAATTATTTAGCAGACGTTGAAGCAATCAATAGATTTCTTCACCAGATTTGTCGGTTGTTTGTTGTGCCTTGTAAATGGCCTCCTAAGAGCAGTACTTTATATGCCATGTTCAACAGATGTGGAAGCATTTGATGGATATCAGGCCTAACAAATTTTTAAATAAGTAAATAGAGAATCATCTAGATGCTCTACTTCACTTGTTTTATCAAGGATAATACACTGCTGTATAGCAAAGGGTAGTGTTTGTGCACCGGGCCCTCATTTTTACTACATAGTCCCTAATCCCAAAGCACTTTCCTGAGCTGTGACACCTGGCATATTGTCTGAGAAAAAAACCTATATCATGGAATAAAACATTGGAACATCAAACAGACTGATTTTTCTACAGAGACAATATATAAAAACAATCTGGATGTCTATAGGAGACTTAAATAACAGCCCTTCACAAAGAACATAATTTTTCACATCCAGGTTTGCAAAATGGCAATTATCTTTTCTTGTGGCTTAGACTCCAAGCACATGCAGCCTCAGCCTATAGAAAAAAAGAAAAATCACTCTCCCACAGTGCCAGATTCTGCAAGCTCTCCAGTGAACTGATTTTTTTCCCCCACTATTTGTTATTTTTTATGAGGAGAACCAGCGGAAATAACCACATAATTTTAGAGAGACTGCCTGTTTACACCCAGTTGACTTCATGCTCTGATCCTTCTTTGGCTCCCTGACGTCAGAACCACATTCACACACAGATGAAACCCAGACAGTGGTTAGTGGTGTGAGGCTAGTCTCTAAACTTAGGCGCCTAAATTAGCAGGTCTGAACGTTTTTGTATGAAACCAAATTTCCCAATAGCATTTATCAAGTAGATAAGAATTACAAGCTCACAGATGAAGAAGCAGGACACACAGCACAAATGCATCTCCTGTGAGCACAGTACAGGCCAAGAGTAAGGGAAACTTCTAGCCCAAAATTCATTGGTACCCAAAATTCATTGGTTACTCACCAGAAACAAGATGATCATGGTTCCAGGTTATTTAGGGTAGCAGAATACATTTTGGTTAACAAATATAAATTTGGTTTATGTCAAACAGTCGAGCAAGTGCCAAACTGCTGTAAAATGTATACTATGAATTTCACTAAAAATTGTTAACTTCCCCTTAAAAATAATTTCAGAAAAAACCCTCAGGTTAGCAAAGAGACAAGAACTTGCTTGAAAAATAAGTTACCTCAATGTAACAGACAGAAGAGAGTCACTGTCGATCAATATACAAAACAAGCGGATAGTAAAATGAGATAGCATTATTGGTAGAATTCAAAATTCTCAGAAACAATTACTCAGGAAGTTAGAATGGATTCAGTGGTCTCTCATAAAGCTGTGTATCCTCCTTCCTGTCCTCAAGGATTAATTTAATAGCTAAGGTTAATACCATTTCTCAGGGGTTTTCGGTATAAAAATCTACCCAGTCTGAAGGTTATTAAACTCCTAATGACATACTTAAAACCACCCCTAAGGGTTTCATTTAAGCAAAGCCAATAACTAGGGCTCCGAATATTCAAGTCAAGAAGCTGAATGAGGATGTGAACAAGCCACTGAGTAAAAGTTACGAGCAAACCAGTTTTGAATATCCTGACTGAAAACCACAGCGCTTCAAACAACAGAAACTATGATAAAGACAGAGCCTGAACATTAGGGAGTCTCTCAAAGTTCCTGCCACCGTAAGTCAACAACACAGACCTTTGCAGTGTTGTTAGATGCACCTCTAATGCACAAGGAAAGGTGAATTTTTGATATATGAACAGTGGTAACAGCCTATTCTTGCCCCTGCATTATCTGATGCTGTACAAAAATAAGAGGAGTATGGAGAGTAAGGGAGAAAAGAAAGAAGGGAATTGCCCCAAGCTCCGAAGTCCCTGCTTACAGCTCTAATATGAAACAAATCTAACCATGACATCTAATCCTGGGGTATTAAAGAAATACACAAAATCATGACTTG
The DNA here is from genome assembly GCF_003259725.1 of Athene cunicularia. Classification (NCBI taxonomy): domain Eukaryota; kingdom Metazoa; phylum Chordata; class Aves; order Strigiformes; family Strigidae; genus Athene; species Athene cunicularia. The sequence continues at coordinate 97,923,300 of NW_020799095.1, read as the reverse complement.
GCACACAAATCTCATGGTTTCCAAGCCTCAGATGCCCTTTTAAAAATCACCTGTTTCACTGAAATGGGGGCAATGTCATTGAAGAAGATACACATAATAGTGACTTTATTCAGGAGTAAGCACAATTCTGAGGTCCTTGCTGCTGAAAAGCTTTACCAGACCACCTGCTACTGACTCACGGACAAAACAAACGTGGCATTAATGTTAGCTGCAGACTGGATAAGCCCACTCATTTCATCAGGAACTACAAGTTTCTGCCCCCTTCTATGAGTCTGGAGAAAAATTATAGCAGCCTCTATGTTTTCTTGATCTAGATCCAAGACAGAGTACACAGAATTTCTTATGAAATTAAATGACAAAGAAATATCACCAGCATTGAACTGTTCCACAGATAAACAAAGTGAAGAACCTAGGAGATAGCACTGCGTGGTACAGGGTCAGAGCTGCTACAAGTATAAATCAGCAGAAGTGTTTGGACCATAATGCTTTACCAAAAATTCCCCCATTCTGTTATCCTAAAGTGCATTTCTTGGGATGTTTCTATTTCAACTTGATATTTATCATGTGCCTGAGTCTGTACTAACTGAAGGTTATGGCAATGCTTTTATTGAACTTGAAAAACAGGTATCGAGCCTTTGAACACTTCTTAGGGATCTTCAGGAAAAACACCTAATAAAACTGATTTATAGATATAAAAAAAAAAAAATATTTAAATCCCCAAAGTTCCAGAAGGGAGCTTTTAAAGTGTCAAGACCATTTCTACTATGGAAACCAATTCATTAGTCTCATAAAGCAGTCAGTCTTACTTATTTTCATAGTTCAGAGCTATATGAGTAATTAAATTCAAAGCAATACCAACAAGCTAACCTTCATCCCCATCACATTACAACTTATTATCATGAAAGAGCACATGAAATTACAGATAATGTTGAAATATATGATGGAGGAGAATACTGACTCCCCACTAGCTGGGATATATTAAAGAATGCACATAAACAAGAAAATTTCTGATGTTTCCTGGCCAATTATCTACAAATATAAGTGTTTGGGTAATATCCCAGGGTCATGTTTATGTTAGTGAATGTTGGCAGGTATATATCACTATGTTTATCTGTGAGATAAATTGTTACTACGCTACAGTTTTTGACAACATGGCTGCACTTGCTTGTTAGGAGCCCTCCACAACAAATATCTGACTCATAGAGGCCAACCGTGGTGTTTATATTACTTTATTTGTATCAACCCAAATGTCAAAATAAGTGTAATTTACTGAAACCAGACTCAGTCCCAAATTATACACCACAGAAGACACAGACACCAAATACCCATAATAAAATACTTTCGTAGTGCTTTCATAGCCTGAGGAAAAATTTACAATCAAAACCAAACAAAAAACAAAGAAAAGGTGTTCACATAAAAATCACTTCAAGCTAGGTATTTTGCTTGCAGTAATTAGTAAACCAGAAAAAGGAGAAGGCTCTGTGACCCCACTGCCTTTTGACACAGACCACCATGTGTCCATGGGAGGTTTCTGTAACCTGATGATCTGCTCCATGGCACACAAGAGGCTGGGGAGCTGGCCAAGACGAATTACCATTAAATGATTCTGCAATTATTACTGCAGCAATAATTACTGCAGCACCAGAGCCATCAAAGGCCAAGGCAAAATTGCAGAAGCTGTCCCCACCTAAAGGTAAGTGGTTTCTAGCAGGAAGCAACAGGGGGAGACAAGACGTCCTAAAACAATTTTCTTATGACCTTGCTACCCTTTTTCCATCGCAGCCCTACTGGCTCTCTCCCTCCCCAGGCTGCAGCAGAGACATCTCCTCAGATCACGTACTGCATGGACAGCAGACCACAAAGCAACAGATGTGACCTGTTCTCCCCTGCTCAGAAGAGCAGCTCTTTCTGGACAGCAGTGCTTCATAAAAATACCCAGACTTCGTAACCCAAAGCACTCTCCTCAAAGGTACTTGCCCAACCCGTGTCACAAGAAATACTTTTGTAAAGAATGTTGCTGTGAATGAGCCTCTGAGGGAATTTGTTGTTTTATTCAGCACTTCCTTTAAGTTTACCTTGCAAACAGAGGCAAATTGTTTCTTTTTTTTCTAAGCAAGAGAAGCTGTTAATATTAAAAACAAATCTGAATCTCTTACCGAGACTAGTTTTTATTTTCTTTTTTTTAAAGCAGGAGCATCTTGTGAACCAAGACAAACATGTGAGGCTTGGTTCATGACCAGCAAAAACACATATTCTAAATATCAGTGGACTGCAAACAACCCTAACTTTTGCTACTGGTCTCAAAGTATTTGCATAGGACTTCAGCTTGATTCTATTATATTTTTTACCTGGAATAGAAAGTAAAACTGACCAACAGAAATCTCTGAATTAGAAGATCCACTGTAAAAAAATGCAAAGCCACATAACCCAAGGAACAAAACCAGCCCCTGCAAGAGAAATTAAACACATTTTCTGTATCCTCTTCTCTTACATGTGGGTACACATTTGTGATTTTAATAGGAAGAGCTTTTCAGAGTGGGATGACTAGGGAAAATCCATGTATCTTGAAGAATTTGGAAAGAAAAAGAATGTGGATTATTCTCAGAATTAAGTTTATTAGGAAAAAAAAAAAAAAAAACCCAACACACAAACTCATGACAAGTGAAGTTCTGGTAGGAAACCTCAGACCCTACGCAATATTCCTTTTAGACATAGACTGATAGTTTGTTCAGCAAAGCATCTGCAACTATTAAACACTGTCTTAGTGGCTTCACTTCAGAAGACCCATCTGAAATCATACTCCTTGATTCCCTGGTCATGCTGAATTACCTCATCTGCAATTCTGTTGCACAGTCAGAACAAGAACAATCTTCATCAGAGAGCAAGCAGGGCTCTCCAAGCATGCAGCAGAGTTCTTCCTCATGTGGATATTATTTGTCAGGGTGCTGTTCATGTTTTCCTGAAGTAACAGAACAACTAGTTTCTTTAAACTTTATTTACACAGATCATATGTAATAATATGCCTATTGTTGTCTATATACTGGGGATATAGAAACTGAAATTACACAAACATGTCTACAAATGTATCTATTTGAAGACAACTTCTAGGTATGTTAAGGCACAGTTGATGTACTGCAACCATGCAGGTGTGCCAGTAACGATGTTTTATGCCTTTCCTATAGAGGTCTTGATGCAAACAATCTAAAAGCCTAAACACACATCTTCTATAAATATCCAGTTGGGATCATCTAAGCAACAGAAAGCATCCTTTCTAAATGATGAATTCTAGCATCTCATCAATTTCTAGTTAGTAAACTGTCTGTGGCAGAAAGTATATTGGCCTATGAGACCATACTGTACCTTACACATTTTTGTAATAACTCTATTATAAATAATAATGAACTATAATAGCTTAGAGTTATTTTCCCGATGTAAAATATATATGACAAACCCAAACAAAAACATAGGGCTAAGTCCAAGTACAATCGTCATGGTGGTGGTGATGAGTGCACTACACTCTCTAGAATGGTCTAATATAGACAACATCTTCTTGATAAAAGCATGCGAAACAGCCACAGCAAAACAAAACACTATTAAGGCCTGATTAAGATGAGGAGCTGGAGATCATAGCATAATGGGAACATTTCTACAAGTACAAAGTAATTGAGTGTAGTGAGTACGCAGGGGATTCACAGCTATGACAATAGACTGAGAGATCTTCTGCTCTCCCAGTTCTGCAGTACATGGCTTTCCCCTTGGTTCCCATACAATGTGTGGCGAGTGACAAGCCCTCTCTGCCTTGCAGAGTGTCTGTACAGCAGAGGACAGCATATCGTAAGGACAGTTAAGCTAAATTTCCAAGAGGAGCAGTAAAAGTTGCAGCAGCAGCGTAGCTTCAGGAGCCAAGCTATTTAACTGCTTAACATACCTTTACACTTCAGTGCAGCTCGCTCAGTACTAATTCAGTGCTCTGATTGCATAATACTACAGCTTGCAAGACTTAAAATTGTAAAGAACTATAGCCAAGATCAGAGAAAACTGAATGAGGGCTGTATTTTCTGCTTGTCAGTATCTACATGCAACCAAGTTTATTTTTTTTTAGATGCCAGTACCTGCAACTGAAAAAAAAAAAAAGTTAATAAATTCTGGTTTCCACTTGAAAGCAAATGCTTCCATTATGGACTAAACTTTTTCTTACTGAAGGCTTCTGTTTATCACTTTCTCATTGATTATACGGAGTCAGACTGCCAGCTGTAAACAGAAGGCAAAAAAATCTATTATAAACTAAATGCAAAGGCAGTCATATAACTTTCTCATGGCTAATGTGAAAAATAACATTTAGCACGTCTATTCCAAACCAAAGCACTTTTAAATCAGATTTTCTTCTGTGTTATAAACTTACATAATGGGAGGTGTTAAGTGGCCTATGATCAGCTTTATATTTACATAATTATTTGTCATCATAGCCCCCTCCTATTTGTGAGCTGGACTTGCTCTAGTAACAGTTTTTGATAACACAGCCTATAAACTGAGGAATCTACAATTTCATCTTTAAAAAAATATCTATATATTAGAAGTTTATGTACAAATTATATTTTTATGTTTATACATATTATTATAAATCTACTACATTTAAAATTAAATCCTCAAATACAAATATTTTTTCATCTTTCATTTTTTATGAAGGCATTTCTTAAAATGTTCCACTAGCAGCCTTTATGCTTTTAATTTTTTAAGGAAAGTACTCTGCCTAAGAACATGCTACTAGTTATTAAGTGTAAGTTCATCACCAACCTTCGGGGGGGGAAAAAGAAAAGAAACCTTCAATACCACCCCAAAATTGTTCATTATTATTTTTCTTTTCTATTTCTTCACTTTTTAAAGTGTTTCATACCCTAACCTCTTCAGCCCAATTTTGCTGATGAAAGATATAGACTTAACTCAGCAAGATCACCCCACTAATTAACTTGTATAGCATGTATGGTATCAAAGCCAGGCTGTACTTAAATCTGTTGGATCACAGTGTCATGAGCCAAAAAGTCAAAGTAGTGCACAGATCCATCCAGGATAAGAGTATGCTTTCACCAGCTTGGAGTTCTCCTCCTTGTGTGATCCCAAAGGAGCACTGCAGTTTATTGCCTGACCTTCCTCCTCATGGAGAGGAAGACGAAAAAGGGACCACCCTGATATTCTGCAGCTACACACCACCCAGAGGAGCTAGGGGAGGAAAAGACACAACGATACCACCTTGCAGAAGTAACTTCCGTGTGAAGCTTCTGATCTTCTCAAAAAGCTACTGCTGAAGGAAAAAGCTGTATAAAAAAAAACCCAGACCAAACAACCAAAAACCCACACCCAAAAAGGCAACCAACCAACCAACAAAAAACCTCAATAGGAGATAATTAAAAAAAAAAAATGTTTTCTTTTCAAAAGCTGATTTTCCCCACTCATCCCAACACTTCAATATGCATTAGGACTAGTCACATGAAGCCAAAAGGGACAGTGCACCTCATTCAAACAAAGCTGGTTTAGTGTTAGCAGTATCCAACATAAACTTTGTGACCTTGCACAACATTCTTCTACAAAATAAACTCAAGCCATTTGCCAGCAATAACCTGTATATTGATGTGGTATTAAACAGAACTTGGAGGCTTCAGTTGGGAGACAAACTGTCAACCAACCACTAATTGGTTTTTATGACATGACTCATAGTTTAGTAATTTCCCAGAATTTAATCACAGGGCACCCAGAAAGATCAGTTAAAGAACAGGCTCAGAATTTGTTAGAGCCCTGTGTGAGACAGGGGAAGGCAATGACCTCAGCAGCTTTGCCACAGAATTTTATGAATGAACAAAGAAAGGATTTAAAAGGTAAGTTAAACTAATCTTGCGTTTCCTTGCAGACCCGTTCATTGTTTTTCCAAAGGAGTGAGTTTTTAAAATGAAGTAAAAATGGAAGGATTGTGTGTTGTAGCTACTGTTTATTTTACAACTTCATTTACATGTGACCATTATGTGTGTGATGAATTGCTCCATTACTTTAGGCTATATATTCTTTTTTGTCTCTTGATAAAAAGGCTGTCTCTTATACACATACTGAC
>NW_020799095.1:97846297-97917150 GCF_003259725.1 Athene cunicularia | reverse complement strand
CACCCCCCAAAAAAAAAAAAAAATGGTCCTAAGAGTTTTTAATGCAAAGGAAGATAAAATGCTATTTTGGCCACAAAACCCTAAAAATTCCCCTGTCTTTTCATTTATTTTCAAGCTTCCCCCCCTCAATTTAACACAACAAATCTGGAAGTGTTATCCCCCTTCCTATTTTCCACCATGGATTTTTTTCAAAAACCGAATGAAAATCTCAAAATAATGTTGAAAACATTTCTTAGTTCTTAAAAGGTTTTACAAAAGCTTGCATAACCTGATCAGTTTTACTCATTAATGTTGTTGTTCCATGCAAATTTATAGAATATAATCCAGATGACTAGGTGCACAACTGTGAGCAAAACCTCGTTCCCTGCCTTTCTAGTTTTTGCTTTGCAAAAAGCTCTTCACTGAGAGATCTCAAAAAAGGAGACAACTTATTTTCCTGGCCAAGTTAAGTGAATCAAATTATATTCAAATGGTCTGGAGAAGTGAGAATTTTTAGATCTACTGAACGCTGTTACGATTATCTTAAATATTATTTAAATATTAAAACCACTGAATATATCACTTTGGTTTTCCTTAAAATAATGATGAGCACCAGCCTGAGTCATACATGTTACATGCTAAAACAAGGGGAAAAAAAGAATAAAAGGAGGAGCTTTACAGGTACACATACTCTAAAGCAGCACAGGAACATTCAAGTTGGTGCCTTGAATCTAAATGAAAATGTTTCTTAATTCCTTCAAACCAAAATTTATCTATCAAACAGGCACACATTCAGACTTACTGTTTCTGTACTGACTTTTATGATGACTATGATGATGAACACTTAATGAGGAAAGACAGAAAGCTAGGCTATGGGAGAGTGGATTGGGAAGACACCACATACCTATGTAGCTGCTGCTATTTTACACGATTCACAAGCCCATTACATGCCACTGTCATATAACTCAAGGAGAGAAAACCTTCAGCATCTTGAAATTCTCATACTTCCCTGGATGAGTGCAATGACTGCTTGGATGCTAGGAAAGCACTGGGTACTGGAGCAACTCCATTTTGCAAGAATAATCAAATATTTAAGGGGAGGGAGATGAGGAGGAGGGATAGCAAAAAGGCACTGTTAGCTGAGCGCACTTGGGACACAGGAGAACCAGATTCAGGTCTCTGCTCTGAATTATAACAGGATGTTAACAAATCTGCTGGGGGATTGGGGGGGAATACATTTTAAAGTTCCTCACTTCATCCGGAGGCAGAACAGAAACATTTGAGTAATGAGAAGCTGCACACCTAGCTCTGCATCTGCACCAACAGCTTCATTTTCAAGAGTTCACAGCTCCCTCTAAATTGCATTAAGACCAGAGTTTAAATGTTAATTATGGAGCATGTGCATATTAATTTTCTGCTTCCTTCTCTCCATAAGTAATGGGAATGCTTTTAAATGCCTTTTGTTTGGTTTCTTATGGGCTTACTTGGTTTCTTAATATATTACAGGGCACTTCCTGCGCTGCTTACAGAAGCAAATTTCCCACTGCTAGTGGGAGTTTTCCCTGAGTGAGGTCAGCAGATTTGGTCCCAAGGGAGTGAACTGATCTTCAGGCTTGCTACCCTGAAGATCTAGCAGAAAGCAAAGCAGATATTCTTGTTTGAAATTTGCTACTATATTGTATCCTTCTCAGCCACATCATCCAACACAAACAACTAGAAACGTTTTGCTGCAATAATCCTTTCAATTAAGGCTCCCATTACAGTGAAACAGCTGCTCACTACAATACATCTTTGTCATGGAACTATTTATTTCCCAGAAAACAGTTCTTCAGTTGTTAAGACAGATGCAATAAACCAGATCCACGGAAGTAGCAGAAATCAAAGCAGTGAGCAAAATCTGACCAGCTAAACATCCTTGCTCTGAAAAAGGGGTGCTTTCTATGAGGACACAATTTATTCTCCTGTGTTGACAAAAAAGCCCACTCAATTTAAAGCACATCTGGTGTCTCACTCTCAACATAATGTCAATGAGCTATCACTGAAATAGCAGCACAAGCCCTCACACATACATTAGAAAGAAAAAAGAAAACACTCCAAAAACTTCTGTCCTCCTGCTGATCAGTGATGTTCACATGGGCCCTTAAAAGCCTTTTGAAATGCCCACATGATAAATATTTGATGGACAACCTCTTGCTTAATGACCAAATCAGGTGCTGCTCTTGGCATGTAAAGACAAATGTATCAGCACCTTGTTACAGCCTCCCATTCCACACATACATGCTCACCCACCCACCCCACCCCATCCCGCAGGGGCCTGAGCACCCTGCTGAATGTTATCTATTTATTTTACTAAGAAGTCCAACCCATATTAACTGTCACTGGAATATAAACAGTAGTGACAGAAAGCATTATCATGAATAATTTAATCCAAGCTTTTCTTGTTGTAAATTCAGTCCCTGTGATTTTAACTCCAGGCAGCTTGCCTATGGTTCAGACAATAGCAGGAAGAAGTGACATTCCTCTTCCACCTACATGTTCCCAAAGATTTGAAAACCTTCCTTGTGCCTCTGACAGCAACCTGCAGCTAGTACTGCACAAAACAGGGAAATTAAGAGAAGCACCTTCAGGTCAGAAACTGTATAGATGATAAGGTGCCCTAGAGGACCGAGACACTAAGAACCACGACTAGTCCTGTATTCAGGTTTCCAGGCATGAGGTTCAAATCCAGTACTTGCTCTTTGCCCATAGAGGCCAGACAGGTTCTCAGGCTGAGTGGGGTACCGGATCTATACCACCTATGTAGATATTCGTCTAGGTGAAGATGCCAGACGCTGTATCAATGCAGTACAAAAAGATTTCTCAGAACAATCAGCAGTACAACCAGTAAACAGTCAAGAATTTCCTACCTAATTCTTTTACTCTCAAAATCTGTGTAAAAAAACAGTTCATAAATAGTATCTATGTGTCCTGCTCTCCCAGCTTCTTGTCCTTCTGCTTAGCACCAAGAGATAATTCAAGGTAATTCTGTGCTCATGAAAGGAAAAAAAGCAGTAGGAACAGAAACCGCTGCACTAGGTGATCAAGAAACAAACGTATTAAATCACATAACTAACAAGGAGAAAGGAAGTCAGACCACTTCAAGAGAAGTAAAAGACAAGGTCACAGTACTTCTTATAGTGGAGACAGTCTTTCAGGATCACTGTGACATGAAAGTACAGTGTTAATCTGCAAAACAGCAACACCAATCTAGATCTACCCTCAAGCTTTCCAAACTCCTGGGGATTCAGACTCTGTATTCAAATCCATTATAGACACAGAATCATCCACAAGAAGTCAGGCTCAGCTTTGAAGTCTGATAAGAGGTCTTGATGTCTACCAACTACTGTGGTCTAAAGCCAGTCTTATTTTCTGTCATAATACTCTCCTGTCGAAAGATGTACACGCTCTACCACGTGCGAGGAAGAAGAACAGAATAAATAAAAAAATAATCCATGCTCAGCACTCAATTTGAGGGACACAGTAGGTCCTCTCTTGCTGATCAGAACCTATCTGAAATAAAATGAGGTAAGACAAGAAGGAAAAACACAGAAGAAAAATAAATTATGCATGACTTTTAAAGAAATTATGTTTACCTCAGTGGACAAATTTCTGGTATTACCAGAGTGTAATTCATTGCAAAAAGCTAGTGCCAAGGCACTGCAATGAGAAGTGATGCTAATGCCATCACCCGCCTTGCTGGCTAATACAGTCCAGGGCTCACTTCTTAATGTTTCTTCAGATATCATTTAGTTGACTGAAGTATTGTGTGGTGGTTTCAGGACATGCTTTTACTGTAGCGTGACTGCCTTCAAACAAGGCAATAGCAGAGTAAATGGGAACAGCTGCACTGCCTGTAAAAAAACTGCACAGCGCTTTTATTGGAATTCCTCTCACCTACATTTTGGTCATAATAATAAAAATGCATACCTAATAGTTTACTGGCTTTTCCTTCTCTTCCTTTATGACAGCATAATGAGATACGGTTGTTTAAAACACAGTGGTATTAGAAATGACAACAGGAAAGCCCAAAATATGTTTTATATTCTTCCTACTCTTTTGTTTTCCAAACCTAAATATAATGCTCTAAGAAAACCCCTCCCTTAGCATAAAAGAACTTTGAGGTCTGACTTTTGAACTCTTGAACACAATACTGATGACCGCAGTAATGCTCCAAGGTCATCCAACATTATCCATCACCTTAATCAAAACTCCAGAAAGTTTCAAGTCTGCAACTGTTATTTGGACCTAATATAATTTAACCCACTAATCCTCCCCAAACCACTTGACACATGGACAGGAAACCTTGCAGATCATCTAACTGTTACCATTTATATACAGGTTTGCTGGAGACGTCGAGCAAACGATTTGGGTAACGCAGGTTTAAGGCATCAGCTTGGTCACCAATTCTACTTCTCACCATCACAGGTGACAAAAGGATATATTCTGGTTCATAAAAGTATCATATTCCATTTATACCCAGTCGCTAGATGGTGTGCCAGCATCCACATTTAACCCAAAAGCCTTTCTTCTCCATCTTGAATATCCACAAATCCAAATCAACAATTTCCCCTTGCAGACTGAAAAAGTCCAGAAGTTATTTTAAAATATATGAGACGTGCTATTTCTTTCTCACTCTCGTACATCAACATCTTTCTTTGCTTCAGTCACCAGAGAGTACTTCTTGGCACTTAGTCTGAATTCACCTTATCAAAACATTATCCATCTTGGTTGTTTAGCACAGCCTAGTTTTAGAAAAGCCCTTTTCATTTAATCTCCTTTTTCCAGTTGCTTCAAGATATTTATTTATTCTTCTCTTCTACATGTATTCCAAAATTTGGAAAATACAAATTCACAGGAGATCATGCAAGATCTTTCCCCTTTTTTTCATTATTTAAGCCAATTTCTTCATACTTCAAATCTAGGGTATCACACTCACTTTCAGAAAGGAGATTATTCAGCCTTTAAATTTAAGCATTTAAAGTCCTTGGGTCTTACTTTTCCTTCACATACAGTAGTTTTGCTTTCTAAAACTGAAGCAGACTCCTGTTTAAAGTTACGACCATACCTCAACAATATTTAATTCCTACTTCATCCCTATTGTATTACCAGCCATGGTTTTTTATTATTTTATATTCATATGGCTACATGCATTTTTATTCCTTGTTTCAGTTTCCTTTGCAGAGTTTAACTCAGCTTGACTTCTGGCAAATTCTATTTCATCTAAACAATTCTTGACCTCTAAGATGGTTTCTTTACAGATTATTCCCCTTTTATTCACTCCTTGCAAACTCTCTGTTTATTCTAAATGTTTTTTATGGGAGTGGCTGGTCAGCAAGTTAGGTCTGGAGTTCACCCCTAAAAGCCACCAGTGCTTAAGATGGGAATTCTAGAAAGGTTAATACATTTTTAATTAGACAATGTCACCACATTCAAATGCTTGAGCTCTTCAGTCACTCTCTAGTTCCCCTGAACTTACTTTGCACTTAAGGTTAAGAAAACCTTAAAGATTGTTTTTTGTTAACTTTGAATCATAAGAATAGCGATGACCAACTCTCTCTGACATCCTTAGTCCCTCCAAACCCAATTTTAAATTAACACTGGTTCTTCACAAGTCAACAATTGTTTGAGGAGTTGGTTGCATTAGGGAAGGATTTGGCTGTATGCTTACTGGCCTGCTGTGCAGGCTGAGCCGCAGCAGGCAGGTGAGACTTGCATCTCGAACTACCACACTCCTAAGAAGTCAGCCTAGCTGAAGTACTGTCACAGCTACAGTGGACAGCAGAACGGGGATCCAGGAAACTGCCTCCTTTGTCAATATCTAAAAGCTAAGCCTGCTTCCAAAATGTTGCCAGAAAAAAAAAAAAAAAAAAAGCAATAACACTTAGAAGCAACAATCAACTTCCATTACAAGTTTTTGCCACCAAGACTCCTCTACAGTCAGAACTGTATTTCAAACATGTGGATCCTAGCTGAGATGCACACAAATAATGCACATAACATTATGTCAATGAACAAAAAATAGTATACATCCCTGCTCGTCAAAACCAACACAGAAAAAACTCTTTTCAATCATTTACAGATACAACACACTAAAAAAAAAAGAGCAATTTTACTCAGAGAAATTCATGTTTCAGGACAAAGAGGAGAGAACAAATTCTTAGTTTGGCTTTCCTGGCATACTCAGCACCATTCTCTCTCCATCAAAATCTGTGGGCTGACTAAGCACTATTAGGATTGAAGAACTACATGACGCATATTCGATATTTTACAGCCTAAGATGCTGCTATTTTCATATGATTTTGTAAACTTCATTTTCATAATTTCACTATGGAATTCAATTTAAAACCATGCCACAAGGTCATTCCGAGTTTAAAGTCCTTTCACATCCACAGTAAACCTACATCAGACCCCAGGTTTGAGAATGTGCACATTCAGGACAGCGTTCTTTTTAGCACTCAACTTTATAACCGGGTCTAAAGCACACTTTCTGCCCTTGTCTCACTCTAACTCATGGCAGAAATTTCTCCTTAGACTCTAGTACTGTTATCTGGGAGGAATGCCAGCTTATAACAAACTCTCTTAATCTACCATATTGTTCCTAGATTAGATTCCCATTTCTGTACTTTCACCTTCCAAATGTAACAGTAATAAAAGTTTTATTTTACACATACTTCCTGGAAAGGAATAAAATTGACTAATTTGCAATGATTTTAACAAAGAGGAAGACAAAGGACAGGCTAAAAAAGTAATCTTCACAAGCTGTATAAAGTAACATTGATACTATTTCAGTGTTCCATACAGCCTATTGAATTAAGGAAAAAAAAAAAAAAAAAGGAAAGAATGTTTTCTGAGTTACTGCCAAATAAAAATTTCTGAGAGGTCTTATCTTTGCCTCTGAATTACTTCTCCATTAAATAAATCCGCATTTAGCTATACCTTGGGGTGAAAAGGGAGTTTTGTTTTGGCTCCAGTTCTTTACTCACCGCTAGAGTTAAATTAAACAATGGTAATTAAACAACGACATATTCAGTCTGAAGCTGACTATCACCAGGGAAGGGGATACACTTGAGATCAACTTGAAACATTAAAATAATTAAAGAAATAACTTCCAGAGCAACCTAAACTATCTTACTAAAAAAGTATTCAGTATCTGAGAAATATTGCTTTAAAAGAAACTAAATAATAAAAAAATCTAATGCAGCTATAAATGTGCTAAGTTTCACAAAGAAAAGTCTTCTGAATTTAAACCTGTGATAGTGTCAAGGCCCTTTAAAATTACTTTTGTACTATTTAATTTAGTATTTCCATCACCATCTCCAAAAAATTCACACCAGTCTAATTGAAAGCACCTTTATTTCAAAGTCCTCTGAAGAATTCTTGCTCTCTGTACCAAGAACACTATCCTTCTTCTTATTCAATTCTTTCCATAGACCCATGGTCATTGATAACCACATGAAAAAGCCCATATCAATTACTTAATTGTAAGTTAAAATAGATTTCTTATTATCTTCTCCTCCTGGCTTCTTCATTCATCGCCCCAACTCTATTGGCTTTGCTTTGTTTGCAAGGCTTTAATCAGCACACTGCTGTGTTTTTGCCATACCCAGGTCCAAAAATATTGCCAGCACTCATATAATAAAATATAATGAAAATGCATGACACATCATCTAATCAACCACTTAATGAGAATCCCTACTTACAATTTCTTCTGTGGAAGCCAAAAAGTAAAACTGTCCAGGAACTGGGCTCTACCTTCTTAGAGTGGAATACCCTATTTGGGAACAGCATTGTTCCCAATGTGGGAATGGCAGTGAGAAACGCACAGGTATTATTTATCATATGCAACAACGTAAGACAGGTACAAGATTTCTGTACCCAATGCTGTCAGTGCAATGCTTCTTGTGAGTTCACTTTCACTTAGTTAATTCATTTAATAAGAAAATGTTTTGATAATTAATAGTGAGAAAGCACACAGTATCATTAACAGAAATGTTGTCTGGCTTGTAAGATGCAAGAGGATTTCTGAAGTTGGTTAATGTAAAGGTATCACTTCATCTTCACTCATCCATTGCTAAAACTTCCATGAATAAGTATTTCAGGAGTTGGCCCACTGATTATAAATAACATGCTCCATTGTTCACTCCCAAGAGAATACTTACGATGTTGGAAGTAGAGAGACCTAGCTGAGATGCAGTATTTTGAGCCAGAGGATGTTTATGTAGCAGCCTGGCATGCTTCCATAGAAAAACACATGCCCAGTCCAGTAGAAATCCCATTTTTAATTGCTGAAAAGCATTTTCTGAGTTATAAATAAATCCTCATACTAATGCCCTGGGCTTATACAAAGAAACTCAGTAGTTTCAAAGGCATCTTAAAGAGTTTTTCCACCCCCTTTGATCAGCATCTCTATTATTGCCCAGAGTACTTTCTTCCGATCACTTAAGGATAACAGGTAACAAATAATCAAAAAAAAAAGAAAAAAAAATAAAAGAAAGAAAATCATGTTTGTGGTTACACAGGTAAAGCATGGGTGAAACTCTTCTCAAAACCATGTAAACATACAGTAAATCTAAAGAGGAAAAGGTCAAAACTAAAGTTGTACCACCCAAAACCATTAAGATTTTTCATCGAAACATGTCTTATGTTTTACATATGTTTTAAAACTTCCCTTCCCAGTGTAGCCAATTCACACATTTCAACTTATAATGAGATTAGAACATGACTAGATCTTTGGCCTGTCAATGTCTATTCTGGCAGACATGACAGAAAACTGCTTTGAAGCACAGAAGTGCAGTGTACAACTCATCAATACTATTAAAAATCCAGTAAACAGGCACAGCTTTTAGCCCTTGCAGGGTTGAATAGCATTGCAATCATACCCCTCAGACGCGCAAAATAAGTAACTCTGTTTTGGCTGCACTTTCAGATGGTGAAACTAGGTGAGCTGTTACCCCCTATTTGGAGTAGTCCAACTACAGTGCCTCCAAAATAATACACAAATAGTAGGCGATATAACTGTTATAAGACGGAAGGAAAAACAGTCATGAACTCCAGCTGCTTGAACTAAAACCACCTTAGACTGAAGCAGTAACAGACTTGTAAGCTTAAAATGCACATTCAACTCAATCTGTTTAAAACAGGCAACAGAAACCACGTAAGCATGTCTTCCCAAAATCAAAGTCCGTATTCCCAAACTACAAATTGATTCTTTATGCGTCTAATTTAAGAAAACCAAGCGAAAGAACCCAAATTAGCTACATGATTTGTGTTTTCCATCAAATCCTATTAATAATGCTGCCGTGAAAAATATTAGAACTGGCTTAAAAGACCAAAAGCTTCAAGGATCTTTTTCACATTTTTGATACAGAGAAAGACACTTAAGATTGAAACATCACCATTCCATAGTAGTACATATTAAAGTCTACTCCAATATATTTGTTACTAAATACATTAGGATGGTACATTCTTTAAATGTTTCATTCTTCGTGAATAGACCTGTATTACAGCTTTAAGTATGACATTTGTCATCAGTAGGGCATGGTTTTAACAGGACTAATGAGGGAGAGGAATTCTGTTAAACCTTTTTTTAAACATATATCTCAATATCAGAGATTTGGTTTGTTTGGGGGGTTTTAAAGTTATTTTCATGTAATTTGAAAATCACTTTGGGCAGCAGGTCACTCACAATGAAGGTTCAGAAAATCTTGGAAAAACTGAAGCTCTTTCAGAGCAGAACATCCACTAATAAAGTCCATTTTTTACTACAAACCATTCAACCATGAAGTTTTCAGTTTAAGAATTTACAATTAAAAGGTTAACAATCCTTTTTGTTTCATGAGAATCACATGACAATGTTCACTTAAGCTCCTTATTTTGTTCAGAAGTCTTAACACCATGCAACGTAGATGAAGTCTAAAATTATGCATCTAATTTTTGGACGTACTGGAGGCTTAAATGATCAACTCTGAGCACCATCAGGAGACTACTTCTATTCAGTAAATATATAGGATTACCCAATTCATAACTTGAACATTTAAGTTAGATGCCTGAAGCCAAATGCCTAATATTAGCATGAAACTCCAGAAAACTAGTGCAGCTGAGTGTACAAAGATTGCTAATAAAACACATGCATTATACAAGTGATGAGTATACATATAGGAGCATTGTTCACATAGGGAGATCAAAATAACATTTGTATAAAAATTTTTGCCATATTCATTTGGATCAATATTCCCCTGAAATGTCTTCAGCTATATTTGGTGATCCAAATTTGTCACTGTAACCCTTCTGCATCTTGCAATTCTGTGCAGATTATTCCAAATCACAAGCCCTTTCATATCTGCAAAACAAATTCCACTGTTCCATTTCTTCACCATGGTTTCATCCACGCTCAAAATAATGCTCAATTAACAATTATCATTTGGATATTGTTCATCAGTTTATCAATCTACACATTTTTAAAACATCATTTTTACTGATCTGAGTGCTGTGCCAAGTTCACTTATTCAATCCAGAAGAGATACAAGATTTGTCATACTGAGCAGTATCTTAATACAGAAGCAATCTCATTCTTTTTGCCATTAACACAAGCAGTCAGCAACATCTAGTCCATATGTGAAATTAACTGATCCCTCCCCCCTCGTTTTTTTTTTTTTATTTACATGGTGACTGGCTAAAGAGTCTTATTAATCAGAAATCATGACATTAAATAAAGGAACATTAAAAAGACCAACTAAATGCAAACTCACATTCATTACAGAAAAAAAGTCAAATAAAACAGTTATTTAGTACTGCTAAAAGCCATTGGCCCAAAACAGGACAAATGCTTTATTATTTCTAGAATAACAGCATGTACAAGCTTTTATTAAGGACAAGGACATAATTACAGTAGACATTAGACGCAAAGAAAAAAGATGACTGATTTAACAATCTCACAATCAAAGAAGTTAGAAACTAGGCTACTGCACAGTTTATTGCCTGTCATATCCAGAGAACTAGGTATCCAATCAGTTGTTAATTTTGGAGTTAATTCATACAGAAAATCACTGCCAAAATCACATGGCTTTACAACACATGCAAAGAGGTATCTGCCTCAAAAGCAGTTCCAGTCAGCAACCCTTGAAAAATTAGTCAAGTTTTAAATTACTCCTGTAGACAAGAAATTTTATTTGCAATGAATTTATTTTTCCACAGTTGCTTCATGCAGAGTAGTATGATTTGCTGTTTAATCAGCTTTGTAATAACTGATTTCAAGGATTATAAATAATAGATAGAGCTGAACAAGGCAGTTAACCAAATATATTTTCAGCTGCACATAAATGCTCATGAATATATTTGCCCTATTGAGCCAGCTACATGGACAATTAAGTAATATTTCTGTAAACAACACATTCAGTTGAATTTTAAATAACTCAGCGTTTCAACTCTAACTGGAGGAGGTGCTTCCTATACTTTAGAAGAGGTTGGTATTTTCACCTGGCAGTTAGTATCTTACAACAAATGTACTGAACACATGCTAAGACAGGAGACTGTGACTTACCTCCATGATTAAGGATTAATATTACTTTCTCTCAATAATTATTTTTTAAAGGAGATTAAATATTTAAGGGGAAAAAGGAAAAAAAAAAAATTTCCCAGTGTTTATAAACTTTTATGTTTCTGTCAAACTTAAGATTAATCTAGACTAACATTGTCTGTTCCAGACTAATTTCTAATTCTATAGCCTAGAAAACCCTTAAGTTTTGTGGAGAGAGCCTGCATAAATTCACTGGAAAGTTCAAGGTAATAATCTGGGAAAACAGATGGAAGTGCAAGAGATAGGAATGTTGGTCAGAGACTGTGACCAGGGAGTTCACTGAGCCAGGAGGATATGAGGAAAGAAAAGCTTAGTGGATGAAAAAAAAAAAAAAAAAAAAAAAAAAAAAAAAAAAAAAGAAGACTTAATCAAAGGAAGCAATTTCAGAAAAAAAAATAACAACTTGAATAAAACAGAATTAGAAGACTCAAAAATATTAAGTGACAGAAATTAAAGGAAAAAGAAAAGACAAAAATATATAGCCACATAGTAAGCTTTGTTATAGGGTTGATGTGGGTTTTTTTAAAATAAAGTTTATTTAATTTAATTTTTGACTCTGATTTATTGGTGGTTTAGCTGATTTTAGCAGAAATAGTTATAGTTTTCCCCTTTCTTTTCCATCCTCAACATTTTCTAGAAAGATACACCTATACATATACACACACAATTAAAAAAGGTGGGTCAAAAATTGTTACAGTCAGAAATATTGAATTTATAAAAGAAATTAATTCTCATGAACACATCGTAATATGACATTCAGGAGAAGTGTAATGCAACACGCCACACAATATGGGGAAACTATCCAATGTCCTAAGAAAGCATTTTTCCTCTGAAGAAAGATTGCTACCATCAGTGATGCAATCTAGATGATTTAGTGTCTATCAAATCAGGGAATTAATCAAATCAGACTTTTTTAGACTCTAAAAAGGAGAGAATTAGGACTTTGACATCTAGAAAATGCCTCTTTATCCTGTCAATCACTTCTGGCACAGATGACTCAGCAAAAGTAAAACACACAAAAACAACAGGGCAATTGCATATGATCTGGGGTACTTCCCTCTCAACTCCCACCTTCAGCACTTTTGAGAGAAATTTAAACTCACAGGTGGGCATTTACTGATGTTCCATTCTCACACTGTCCTCATAATTTTCCCCCGTAAAAATGAGACAGCCTTACCTAGAGTGGGATTTCCTACCTTTTATACTTACTTTATTTATTTTTCAGCTATGTTTTTGCTGGCTCCACTGAATATTTACACATTCAACACAAACTAAGCCCACCCAAATGGTATGAATCCTCGCCAAAAGACAATGTGTTATTTTTTTAGACTGACCAGTATAAACTGGGTTAAAAATGGTGTGGGGAAGTAGATCTACATGAAGAGACATGATATAAATGTAAGAATTAAGGTATGAAATGCAAATGCTAATCAGACCTTTTCCATTCCTGTACTGTAATACTTCATGAAGATGGCTTCTTCACGAAGGAGTGAAAGATTTGAACTCTATAAACTAACAGACTAGATCTCAAAAGCACCCTAATTCTCACCTGATTCCTTGCCTTGTTTCATAGCTCTGTCAAGGTACTTGACATCTACTGGTACTCTGATCTATTTGTAACTCATATCCTATGTATGAATAACATTTAGCAATAATATTACCCTTGTGCAATCATTTGCACTTCTTTTCCTTTAGCTTAGATGTCAAGACTGTGTAGAACAATGGGTATCTCTGTCAACTGATATTACTATAATCACCACAAATAAAGTAAAACAAAAAAATAATGCAAAATGTATTCAATGCAGATTCCCTTTTAAATTAAACCAGCCTGTGAAATGCACTGTGGCGGGAGATCACTTTGGTAAGCCCTTCAAAGTTTTTAAAAAAGATCGGCATCTATCCTAGCTAAAATAAAACTGTGAGTAGTCATAATTAGGATAGGTCAGGATACACTTTCCACAACACAAATGTAACTCTGACTTGCTTTTCCCTGATAGAACCTGGAGTAGAAAGTTCTCTTCCTTATATAGCTTCCCCTCTCCACAGACTGAGTGAAAATCTGCATCAACAGAAACCATATGCACAAACAGATGAAGCAAAAGGGTTTTCTTTAGTTGTCTCCTTCCATCCTCAAACTAACAGTTAATGGAAACACAAGTAAAAACTAGCACAACAGAAGTTGTACTTCCACTTGTAAAATCTAATTGGTACTGTCACTATGTGCCATGCATTAATGAATAGTTCAAACAACTTTGAAACTCCTGCTTCCTCTCTTCACCTTCCCAGCAATGAAGAAAAAGGACAGCAGGTTGAGCGGTCACTCTAAACCAGGGCCTGAGACTCTCCAAGAGCTCTTCACAGAGAATTCAAGAAAAGTTTCATACATTTCTTTTCTTGGGTGAACGGAACCAATGGCCATAACTATAGGCAAGACATGGAAACAGATGTTTAGAAGGAGACCTGCCTACAAACCATTTGAAAATATGTGTGATGGTTTGACTCTGGCTAAATGCCAGGTATCCACCAAGTTGCTCTATCACTTTCCCCCTCCCCTTTCCCCTTGTTTTCTCAACAGGGTGAAGAGGGGAAAGAAGATAAACTAACCCTTGTGGGTGAAACAAAAGCAGTTTTAATATAAGCAAAGCGAAGCAAAGGTCCGTGCGTGGAAGCAAAAGCAAACAGATTTAGTCTCTACTTCCCATGGACAGGCGATGTCGGGCCTTCTCAGGAGCAGGGCTCCAACACGCATAGTGGTTGCCTCGGAGGACCAAGGGTGACCCCATCCCCTTCCTCCTGTCTCCCAGCTTTATACTGAGCAGACATCATATGGTCTGGAATATCCCTTTGGTCAGTTCGGGTCAGCTGTCCTGGCTGTGTCCCCTCCCAAGATCTTGCCCACTCCGTCCCACTGGGGGGAAATGTCAGAAAGAGCCTTGGTGCTGTGTAAGCACTGCTCAGCAGTAGCCACAACACCAGGGTGCTATCAACACCCTGCCAGCTCCCAGCATAAAACACAGCACCATCAGGGCTGCTATAGGGGAAAACCAATTCCAGCTCAGCCAGACCCAGTACAATATGTCATTATTCAGCTAATACACCGAAAACTCCATGTTTGGTGTCAACCCGTTGCTCAGTCAAATCACAGTGAGTTCTTCAGGTAAGAAAGAGAGTATCAGTTTCTGTTAACTAGTGTTTAGGAGACAGACATGGGATTCAAGAACCACCTGGAATATCTACAGACTCTTCTAAGGACATAGGAAAATATGTCAGTTGAAGAGTAAATCTAAACTGCTAGGAAAACATCCTGGCAAAACAAAGTCAAGACTAAGGTTGTCCAGGAAACCATAAAAAGTGACAGTATCTTTGGGTAAGAACTTCATAGACATCCTGTAAAGTCAGATGTCACTATACTTGGAGTCCAGATTTTCCAATTCTTTTCTCCAGGGAGCTATGTTGATTAAGTGGTCTGATTTTCCATCAGCCATGACAATGGATTTGTGAGCAGAAGAATTATGCCCAAGCCAGTAACAGATAAAGACATGTAACGTCAGAACCTCTTTAAATGCTTCTTTTTCATTAGTGGTGTCATGGAACCAGCTTACTTTCTAAATGATACTCTTCACATTATTTCCCTCAGAACAGATGCAAAAGAGTCCATCTGAGTTTAGCATTATGTGATATTATTTTTTATACTGGTCTGAAGGACAATCAGGTAAGCAGGAACAAGAATGATTCAAGCATTAGTGCTCTGAAATACAGCCATCGGCAATCTCATCCAACAAGCCACTAGGTGAAAAAGCACATCAGTAGATAATAATCTGTAATTTAATCCTCACTGCAAATCTCACCAACAGATCACAAACCCTTAAATTTTGGTATTTCTCTTGACTTTCAAGAAACCACGCCTTTACACAAACAGGCCCCTTACATAGAGCAAGAATGTAATGCTTCTGAAATCATTTCTGTCTTTATAGGTCCACGGAATTGTTTTCATATTTTAAACTGTAAAAGTTTGATTGGTATGCGATACATAGATGCTTGAATGCCTGATGTAGATAGTTATTTGTCATGTCTACCACTAAGCCTTTTTACTTATTTTTATAAGGCAGTTATATAAAGCTAGGATGACAGCGATGTTTAAATAAGTTCCTCAAATGAAAAATCTGAGACCAAATTTAATTCTCAAAAGTAACTACAAATTGAGACCTGGGGCACAATCTATGATAGGATGGCTGGGGAGGGGGGAGAACAGCGGTGTTGTTGAAAGCTCATTATTCACTCAGTATTCAAGGTGAAATAATGCCATAAAAAGGATCCCCCAGTAACACTATCAGACAGCCTTACTGCACCTTGGGGCAAGAATGGCATCATGGTTGGAAGCCCTTCAGCACCAAAGCCAACGTACAGTGAAACTACAGTGTCAGGGAATTTACAGTATGTATTACAAGTTAGCTCACTTATTGAGGCAAACTTCACCTTCCACTATGCAAAGGCTTTTGCATGTACTCTGTCCACCACACATTCTGAAGAACGAAGCAACGATCTTACCTTGCATCGTTGTTTTTGTGGGTTCTGAAAACAGAGGAATGAGCAGGAGGTAGATGAGGTAGACAAAGGAGAGCCCATTGTAACGGAAAGCACAGGCTGCAATGAGAGAACAGAAAAATAATATATTGTTTAATCAGTCTTGGATAATCAAATTCAATAGCACAAAGCGTTTCCCATTTGAGTTTACTATTTACCTTACCAACTTTTCACCACTTATTTCAACCATTTCTACACAAGTATGGAGGTTTATGCTTAAAATAAGTAATAAAATCAAATACCTTCTGAAGTACTTTCACAGTAATATATATCTTAAGTTTAGCAAAAGATGCATCCAAGCTACAAAGACTTTGCCCAGAATGATGGGCAAGTTAGTTGACACCTAAACTTTTACTTTCTTCATACGTAAACTCATTAAACTATTCCCCACAAAAATATATAGTGATGCATAAATCAGTATGGGCTCCCTATAAGAAGCTACATACAAGTTTATTACATTATAATTAAGGATTTTCAGTAATAATGAAGAAAATTATGGAGTATATTTGGATTCTAAATTGCCTAAAATCACCAGTTGTCCCTAAAATAGCAATGTCTTTAAATGATTACAGAGGTCTTTGAATTTTACTATCACCCATTTGTTTGCTCTTACAAAGTTCTAGTGAAAAGATGAAAAAGAGAAACCACAAATGAAAAAGGGCTTCACAGCAACTTGCTACTGGTGTTATACAAGTTTTTTCAAAGTAACAGAACGATTCTGCTTTGTCTAATATTTCCTTTTGTATTTTAAAAATCTAGTGTAAGCGTATTTTCCTGAAAGTATCCAGGTCAGAGGACCACTACAACAAGCAGCAACATTTCTACAACCAGGGCACATCTTTTAAAAGAATGTCATGCATATTCTGTGCTGAAAGAGGAATATGGACTTCCACACAGAAAGAATAAAACCAGCAAAAAATTACAAAGTAATCTGTAATTCCACTGGGCAGATGTTGAAATATTGTAAGACCTACCACATTCAACCATTACCATGAGATAAGCCAAACACAAGAGTCATGGGATGAATTAACCTCTACATTCATTTACTCATGGAACGTAAGTATTATAAATTATGTCTTCTCAGCTATATCCAAAAACAACTTCGTTTTGGAGGACAGATACATCCTTAGTCCTACCAGAAACATGTATTCCAAAAGAAAACAAGTTTCTTCAGTTACCATTCATTAAATTGCATGGAGACTATACTGGAAATGAGTTAACAACTTAAGCATTAATTGGTCCTCATCCTCATCACAACTGTCCATTTTAGTTATAAATGCGAAACAGAGAAGTCCCTCTATTAACAAACAAATCCTAAAATAGTTATAAATTTTGTTTCTCAAACTTAACAACGTTTTGAACAAATGACTCGATTTCCTTAAGAGCCCCAATAGAAAGACTGGATTTACGCTCCATGTCTGCAACTTAGCCAAGAAACATGTGGACTCTATGGGTAAATCTGGCAAGAAGGAAGGACAAGAAGCATCTATGCTCTGCTTCTAAATGGATATTATTTTGTCACCAGCTTTCAAAAAGAATCTGTCAAGGACTATGAAATCCATCAAAGCTTGGTAGAGGGTTTTTCAGAGTGAAATCCAGAATGCCTAAACCCAGCTTCTCATTGGCCTGTAAGAGTTTAAACTCAGATGACTCCTGTCATTTACTACTTAAGCTCCCTTTGTAGCCACAGCCTTTAAAGACCACCCAAAGACTTACACCTACACTTGGAACTAAGAAAAAACTGCAAATAAGACCTATCCCATGGGGAATTCTGTAAACAATTATCAGAGCTTTAAAGTGAATGTACTTGAAAAGAGGGAGACAGTTCCACTATAATGCACCTGCTCTC
Source organism: Athene cunicularia (assembly GCF_003259725.1). Lineage (NCBI taxonomy): Eukaryota > Metazoa > Chordata > Aves > Strigiformes > Strigidae > Athene > Athene cunicularia. Next base: position 97,899,124 of record NW_020799095.1, on the reverse strand, counting down.
AGGTTTTTTTTTGCAAGTTCAGTTTGGGGTGGAAAGAAGTTCTTTGGCATTCACAGAAAAAGGTAGGATAGTGGTTCAAGGCTGATTCAAAGCCTGAAGACTTTTCCAGTTCAAGCAGAAGGATCAATGTTCTCAGTCATTCCAGCAGAAAAATAATTGTATTAGCACATAATACTATTGTCCAGTTATTACAGGGACTGTGTCAATCACCTTTTAATCATGTTAAACAGCTTACTTGATTTCACTGCAATATGACACACATTTTCTTCTTCCTTCAGAATTGAGCTTGCTACACTTCCTGTACACCTAGCGCTCAATTTTCTCAGTACAAAGATAAAAACCAGCAACTGTGTGCTTTAGATACCCTCCTTTATTAGCCATATGTCAATGAATGCCTTGCTAACAAGTCCATGTCAAATATTCAGAACCTCTATTTCTATCAAAGCGTCCTCTATCAAGCTAGTAACCTTAGCTAGACACTGCCTGGAAAACCTATGTTTATTTAAGCAGCTGCAAGAGCACCCGCAGTACATTTCACAGAATTAATAAATTAAAAACCCCAAAGCTTAGTTGCAACATTTTTCTATTCCCTTCTGCAACTATTTCACTATTTCAATATTGTGCTTATCTCCATTTGTCTACTACATTTTGCTGAACAGATTAGTGCCTTAACAAGCTAATGAGCCAGAGCAGAGACATGATTGGACATATTTTTAGCAAGATAAAAGGTTAGAAATCAGCAGCTGCACTGTACTTACATATTTACACCGTATTTCAACATTATTTGTCAAATATGTATTGCTAAGTTCTGATTCTTGAAACTATCTAGAACAAGTTCCTGGGCATAAAATTAGCTTCAGTTTGTCACTGTTACAACAAAGGATGATCCAAAAGAACAAATGAACCCATCCTCTGCACTCCCTTTGGCACTCACAAAGGTCTCCTTTTACAAAAGCAGCTGTATGCAGATGTCCATCACAGTGGAAAGTCCCATTTGAGGTCAACGGAATTCCATCAACAGAGAAAGCATCTACACAAATTAATTTCTTGGCAAACCATGTGGCCTAGAAATTTCTGGATATTTGGGTTACATTGGTCAGTTTGCACTATCTAAATTAATGTAATTTTAGCATTTTAGGCTTGTTACCTCTTCTCAAAATTGTCTAATCGATTAGCAAAATTAATTTCAAGGGAATTATTCTTGAACTATATTTACACCAAAATTTACTGCTTTCTATTTCTAGACCTGAGGAGGCTTTGTTCTCAAAAGCCTTTTTTTCTCTGCAACTACAGAAACTGGACTATTAACAGAGGTTACTTCTCCATACAAACTTCCTTCTTTTTTTTTTTTTTTTTTTTTTTTTTTTTTTTTTTTTTTTTTTTTTTTTTATCTCACACAAAGTGTCCTGCAGAAATATAAAAATATTTTGAAGACATTGGTAAAAAGAAATATTTCCTAAGCTGAAATTCTTAATTTTATTTGTATCCAGGAAACTCTTCAGTTTCTTAGTTTCAAAAGTATGGGTTTGACTAAAAAGAATACTAAACAAAAAACTTAAATAGGTAAATATACAATACATGCAAAGCCCAGATACACTTCTTCTCTTCAGTTTTTGTTTTTAAACCACATTTCTCACAATGTTTTTCAACAGCCTCTAGTAACAGAACTCCAGAAATATGATTTACATCTCTGAAGTTCAGCTATTGTTCAGAGTCCAATAATGGCAGTAATACACAATTGTGAAAAGACATTTTAAAAAAGAGCTACTGATATACAGCATACGTTAGAAGCAAACTGAGCTTTTTTATAATCAGCTGAAGTACTTTAGGGCACCTTTGGGTGGCAAGAAAAAGTCTGCTTTATAACATGTAAGATGGACTTCTACATTCAGAAGTGATTATTTGAAATATTTCTGGTTTAATGCACAGTGTGCTAAGAAAATAGCGCCTTTAAAGACAGGATCAGAATGTCATCTAAGACAAAATTATGATAATTTCATACATCTTTATCTCATAGCAGTCAGAAAGAAATATATAGTGAAAAGTAACGTGCAAATTATAAAATTTTCACAAAAGAGTGTCATGCAAGTTATTTGTAGAAAAAAATCATAGCTGTAGAATATTTAATGTTTCTGGCATCCAGTCATTTGTTCAAACAAAAAAAAAAATCAGTCACAACTGATGTTCTTCTCTTCCACCATATAAATGTATTCATCATTCACTAATCACGCTACATGGAATAAATATCTTTAAAAAAAAAAAACAAAACACACACAAAGAAAAAAAATCTCTAAGCCTGCTCTGCTGATACATTCTATGAACATTTAAATCCTGCAATGAACACATTTAAAAATATTTTTACAAGGTTTGTTAGGAAGTGAGTATATAATGATTACCTCATGCAGGTAAAACAACTCAGGTAAAAGGATTAATCTTCTTATAACACAAAATCTTTCCCATTACACTACAATCACTAGAGCAAATTGTTGTGTACAAAGACTTAAAAATATATCCCCAATGCTAAATAGTGTTATGAACATAATGATACATAATTTCTATTAGATAAAAGCAGCAGAATATGTTAGGTTTAAAAACAAGAACTAAGTTCTTATCTTCTTGAAATTAAGATTTGACGTTACACCTGAGAACTTAGATTGCTAATATTTTAAGGGCTGCTTGTGTATTTCTTGGCATGGTCAATAAAAACAGTCAATAGTTTGGCACTAAAAGAGGACATTCATTATTGTATGTTGCTTTTTTCTAAATTAAAAAAAAAAAAAGTGAAACATGCGTTTCACTGAGATTTCACAAAGTCATTATCTAAAATTCTGTGAAAAGGACACATTCTTAAGTGAGATACCTTTCAAAATTCTGTTTCCTTCACCTTTATTAGACAGTATATTTTTAAATGCCCTAGACTGCGGTATATAAATGTTCTGTATGTATGCATTTCAAAAAATGGACACCCAGATAGTCCACAATTTATGTCTTGTTAAGGAACACAGATGATGTTTTTTCAAACTATTTTAGTTTGAAACATATCTTTAATGCAGAATTAGAAAAAAAATCAAGTTTTTATTACAATAGTTGAAAATTTTAATTTATTCTCTAGATATGTACAGTATGCACCATACAAAATTAAAAAGGAATCTTAAAAAAACCAGAACATTGTAAATTACATGACAATGTGTAACCATGTCCTTCTGCATTTTATTTTTAATTATTATATGACAGCTAAAGAGGAATGCTTTTGAACTTGAAGAAATCTACTACTGCTTCTTAGACTCACCATGAAGTTTCTACATGTAGATGCCAGGTTTTTCCAGTATATATTTTAAACTTATACCAACAGTTCTTTCCTTTCTTCTACTTAAAGAGGATAATTTGTATAGTATTTGTATTTTACCTGTTAAATCAGAAATGCTGGAGGGCAAAGCGGGTGGCGATAGAAGAATTTGCTCTGAGCTTGATCTTGGAAAAGAGAGGGGGAAAAAAGCAGCCTCATAAAAGATGTGTTTAGTTTTATTCTACAAAAAACTTAAGAGGTATTTAATTTATAAGTGGAAATTACCTGTTCAAAAAAAATCAGCCTTTAAGAATGCAAGCATAGTGCCATAGGGCTACTGACTTCTCATTGGTAAGCTAGAATTGTGTAAAAAGCCACAACAACAGAAAATATGAAGGGCAGATGCAGATAGAATTAGCCATCCGCTCACTATTTCTGAATTTATTTTACTAAGAAGGCATTGTCATTAATATTAATCAAATAATGTATTGCTGGCTATGCCCTTTTCTTTTCAATAACTACGTAAAAACACAGTTTTTTCCACATATTGCTACTGTAGGTTTGAGAATATTATACATCGTTCTTAGCGTTATCCTCTCCAGACTAATGTGTTCATGCTAATATGTGCAACAGCATGAGAAAGAATTGATTCAGCCAACAATGGCGAAGTCATGTCTTCTACCTTCAGCAGGATATTGCATACTGTTTACATCTTGTTTTAGCAGCTTTGCAGCTGCAAGATTATTAAGAAAGCTATGCAAGGATATTCTTCAAGACTGCTACCTATAGACTAAAATTTGGTTTAACATGTATGCTTATTTTTCCAGTGACAAAAAATATATTCTATGAAAATATTCTTTGTAAAAAAATGCAGCTGAAAAAATGTCTAACCCTGAGCAGGCAAGGGTTGTTGGCTGAAAGACAGCACTGATGCTGTTCACACATTCTCATAATCTGCTGATCAGAAATAAACCTCTGAAAGCAAGGGATGAAAAAAACAAACGGGAAAGGGAATCAGTAGCTGATTGATCTGTGAAACTACTTGGTTTCCAGGAGGCCAAGTATCCAGCTCTTAAAGCTAGGAGAACTCAGTACCAGATTCCTGTTTCTAATGCTGTAATTTTTTCATGGTTACCCCATGGTTAATATCACATTTTCTACTAGTTATAGCCTCAGAACTCTGAAAACACGCAATTAAACCCTAATTCAGATGACTAAAACAGGCTACAGAAGACAGCCTTTGCTACTAGGCATAACATGGCAACAAGACAGTGGTACACACCCAAGATGAAAGCTTTAGGTACAGAAGGCCAGTCTAAGCAGTTAAACAACTGCTGAAGCAAATACATCTCCTCCAAGCCAGGGTGCTCTACAAGACCATTCATGAATGTGCGCTATAAATGCTCAACTCTTCCAGCAGCATATACAGTTAAGATTCCTCTTAGCAATATGGCACTGTCCTAATGACATGATTATTAGGCCTTCCCACTTGCGCTGCCCTCCAATAAGACATTTGTCAGCCAGTTCCCACATTCTTTATAATATGCCAAATTGGGGGATTTTTTTTATTTTTTTTTTTTTTACCCCCAATGATCTTATTGGACACCAAAAGCTGCATAAGGTAAGTATGTCCCGCATAGGCCATACAGACACACCCTTCAGGAGACTAGATTTGCTCTAGAAAGTCAGATGATAAGAACAAAAGTACAAAAGAAACTATGACTGGTGTTTCTAAAAGCATTAGTACTAAATTCAGTTACCTGCCCATATAGGCAAAGGCATTACAGAACTGGTGACAGAGCAGGAACTAACCCACCCACAAGGGAATATCCCCCCTAAAAAATACACACTTCACCTTTAACTTAAAAATCTTGCCTTGTAGTGGCACTGCATTGCAAAAACTCTGGAAGACCTTTCTTTTCATTGTCCAGTGCAACCAGCTTAAGAGATGCAAAAACATAAGCCATTGCAGTGTCTCCTTATGTATACAGATTCCTATATGCCAAGGCAAACTACAGGCAGAAACATAAACAAAGCAACAACAATTCAGAAGTTTTGAACAACGTTTTAAACTGTGGTGAAGTGGACTATATGGACTATACAAGAAGTCAGTAAGGAATAAATATAACTGTTATGTGAGGTGGTTTTAAGTTTACAGAATAAGAACTACTGAGAATAAACGATTTTTCAAGGGAAAGGAGTTAAAACACACGTTAAACCAAAAAAACCCACCTCCCGTTAGCCAGGCAGACAAGTATTTCCAACATGACAGAGAGAGTAGAGGTCAGGACTGCTGAGAAATGTTCTCTATAAAGCTTTTATGTTTAAGACTTTTTAATTTCTAGTAATAGTCTTTCTTAATATCAACCAGCAAATGTAAGAAGAAACGAAAACAGAATTTTCCTCCTTTTTCTAAGGGTTCATGCACGCAGCATTCTTTAACTAAAACACATAAATGCCTTCAAACAAAATATCAGCAAAGTATTTCCTTACAGTTCCCAATTCCTTTGCCCCTGAGGGCAAGAGTGTGCTCGAGGAGAAAGCCCACCTAACCTTGCATCAAAACAAAAACGCACAAGGCTGTTCACTCTTGCTCTGCTGTCTGATGAACATTATCTATGAAATAACGTAGTAAAAACTTAAGCTCATTCACAATATCAGCTGGACAAAATTATACAGTATTAAATGCTCACAAAACATAATCTCTCAGAAAGATGATGAAGTAGATACTCTCATCTCGTCTATAATGTTTTGAGCCAACAACTGTTCAGGTACAAGGGGAGCAAACCTCACATCTCCTTTTCAACTTAGACACGAAAGTGTAAATCTTACTAAGTCTGTGGATTTCCTACTTTTACCCAACATAGCTGTGACTGACGAAACGCAATAAAACAAGCAGATTAAGAGTTAAGTTTGTTGTGATAGGAAATGTGTGTTGCCAGTTTAGGAAGAAGAAAGGAAAGCTGTATTACTTTTATAGGTGTAGTTACTAATTTTTATATCTTCTAATACTTGCCATTTCAAATTTCTGGTTTGGAAGCACAAAATTTGTTTCAGAAATTTTTCCTCCAAGATTCTTTACAATAGCAAGGAAACAATTGCCACTCATTGTAAAATTGCATAAGCTGTAAACAACCTATTTTAAGAATAAAACTCTAAAAATGACCAAAAATGTCCCTCTAACAATGACAAGTATTTGATAAGCTTTACACCCAGTAAATTTTAGCTGTGAACTTTATTTTTCCTTACTGAAATTCAGAAGAAGGGGTTAAGTCCTGGCACAGTTTTGCTCTCATTCACTTCCGAGTAATTCCACTTAAAATAACGTTAATGACAGATGAGATTGAAATTATGCACTGCTGTGCAAGACAGTTAAGTGAAATGCATGTAATCTTATCCTTTTAGAGCAAATTAATGGTTATAGCCTACAGTGTGCAGTGAAGGACAAGTCACCTCAGTGTCAGCTCAGGACAAGTTACCTCCTGCATCAGTCAAACTCCTTCCACATTACACACCTCTGCTTATAATGCCATGCTAGCATATACCACTCCTCACCCCATTACTGAGCCAATATTTCCAACTACAGTTCCCTCAGTTCCCAACTACACCAGGTCCCTCAGCGCTAAGTCAACCTGACTCTTAAACACCTCCAGGGATGGGGACTCCACCACCTCCCTGGGCAGCCCATTCCAACGCCTAACAACCTGTTCTGGAAAGAAATGCTTCCTAATATCCAGTCTAAACCTTCCCTGGAGCAACTTGAGGCCATTCCTTCTTGTCCTGTTGCTTACTACTAGGTTAAAGAGACTCATCCCCAGCTCTCCGCAACCTCCTCTCAGGTAGCTGTAGAGGGCGATGAGGTCTCCCCTCAGCCTCCTCTTCTCCAGACTAAACACCCCCAGTTCCCTCAGCCGCTCCCTGTACGACCTGTGCTCCAGACCCTGCACCAGCTTCGTTGCCCTTCTCTGGACACGCTCGAGTCATTCAATGTCCTTTTTGTAGTGAGGGGCCCAAAACCGAACACAGGAATCGAGGGGCGGCCTCACCAGTGCCCAGTACAGGGCTCAGATCCCTTCCCTGTCCCTGCTGGCCACGCTATTGCTGACACAGGCCAGGATGCCATTGGCCTTCTTGGCCACCTGGGCACACTGCTGGCTCCTGTTCAGCCGGCTGTCAATCAGCACCCCCAGGTCCCTCTCTGACTATGCATTGATAAACAGATAAATACTATGCATTTGGTTCATGCCAGTACTTCTACAATCACATTTTTTCACTGGTCAGTGCTTATCAGGAGAAGTGACTACTGGACAGTGAACACTTTTCAAAAGGTTTGGGGGATTTTTTTGCTTTGACTTTTTTTTACCCTTCCTCACTTTCTCAGAACAGCAGTTTCAGTTAGCTTTCTCTCCATCAGAAACCATCTGGAACCGATTTTAACTTTGTGGCAAACATTGTCTGGGAATCAAGATAAAACACCTTGTCCACCCCTTTCTTTCAGCTCTAGGTACAGGAGCTATGCTCTCCAGCTGTCTTTAATATGAGGAAAATAAAGAAAAGACCTCAGGTGCGAGCATACCACAGCCACCACCTTACTCAAAATAATGTATTTTAAAGGAGTATCTACTCTCACAAGTAAATCTGATGTTAACATGCTTTATGGACCAGACTACCTACACAAGTATTTTCAAAGTAAAAAACATGACTGGACATCATCATCAGTAATTTTTCTCATTAGAAACATCTACTTAACATTATAACTTATTTCAAGCCTCAGTGGCAGATTGGAACTAAATTATCTACTGTCTCTTAGATTGCTTTAAAGTTTTGACATTTCTACATTGTATTGCTAATCTCTTAATCAATTTGAGACAAGGTTGGTGGGTTTTTTGGTTGAGTAGTTTGATTTTTTGACACTTCTTTACGTATGTACCTTTCCGTTCCGGTCTCTCAGTGATTTGAGTTTCACCGCAGGCACACTCTTTCCCTTCCCCTCACTCACCTCATACAATTAACACATGCCAAAGTAAGCTCCACTCAGAAAACATTGGTCCCAACCTCTGTCCCTCCACACACACACACACACAAAAAAAAAAAAAAAAAAAAAAAAAAAAAAATCAGTTGGCAAAGTCTCCCTTTATTCACGTTACAAAAATTGTTGACAAATCTGGGATCTATGTTGTCCTCAGGATTTTTGATCAGGACAGCATGCCAAACATTGAAATAGTGAGCACTCAACTTCATGAGCTCACTTCACTAAAATCACATTTTGCGTTATGTGTACACATATATTCATTCACTGGTCTTGGAAGAGGAAGACGACTTATTCCTTTACCGAGGTGTCTGCCTGTGGAAGGGAGACTGTCAGCATTCTCATCCCTGCTCCAGCAATAGCTCTTTTGTCTTCAAGCTCCTCTCTCTAGGAAAGTAACAGAGCTAAAGAAATCACTCCGCTCCTCATCATTTTCATGGGATGAGAAAAGCATGTTCTTTGCCCCTGGACATCTGGACACAGCAGTCCACTTGTGCTGTTACAGTTGCATAACCTTGGCAGACTCAAACTAAAAATAACAGCAAACGCAGAACACAGATGACGACCAAACGTCACACAGTGCTATTGCTAAACACAACATCAACCAGGGACAGATGTGGAGACAGTTGTGTGACACAGAGATCTCCACAAGCAGAAAGGGACCGAGACCTTCATTTACAGCTGCTAAGAAGCTATCAGTCACCGGGAACTCAAACACTTACAGCAACTAGCAGTGAAAATTTCAGCATATGTTACCAATCCCCCACAGGCATCCACACTCATCGTCTTTTAAAACATATAAATCACCATAAATCAACTGAAGTAAGATGCAGAAGTAAATTTTTTTTTTTTGCCAGCTGTTGCTTACACTGACACCAGTTCTGAAAACTCCTGAATCAAATGAAGGACACAGCAAAAAACCTAACCCAGACAAACGCCTCTGAGGAATATAAACATGACTAAACATCAGAGAGGTGTTAACACTAAGAAATATGAGTGTCATTAGTGAAGTTACAAACATGAATGCAGTGTTTAAAACTCTGCCATTATTTATTCCAGTAGAGGAAAGGATAGATAAACTTCCTTTCTTGGTCCATCACTGAAAAAAGGGCTCAGAGGGTTGCAACTGCAAGCTGTAAATCTGGGTGATGAAGGAGCACTTCAGACAGTGCTACAAAGCCACAGTGTTTACCAAAGGAAACAGAATTTTAAAAATAGTTATCTCCAGGATATCTGCCCATTGTGTAAAGCAGATGCAAGCCCCTCATACTTGTAATGTCAATATTACAAGCTGATGTTTCTTGTACAAAATAAATCACTTCTTGTTTGAAAAAGAATTTTGCATATCTTTCTTTCCCTAAAATATGCTAACTAATTTTCCCTTACTGTGAAGAATTTTTGATCTACTTCAGGAATGCCATGAATTGCCTTGCAAACTATTTCTTATTATTAGGAACCAGGAAACAATCCTGGAGAACCCAAAGAATCACAGAATCCAGGGAGACATGAGGAGACTTTATAACTGCAAATCTGGCTTCATCACTGAGATTGCTTATTCTTGAAGAAGTTAAGCCTATATGAGTCCCAGTGAAGTTTCATATGCACATGACCACAGTCTCTGCAAGACAGAGTCCTTCTGGGACAGATGCATTTTGCTATGGGTTTCAAATGCAATGCTTACCTAGCAGTCAGTGAAAAATGTCTATCAGAACTCCTACCATTGAAACAGGACCATGGCCTTATCCAGTTTTCAAGCAGAAAGACAGACTGCATATAGTCATTTAAGAAAAGGGAAAACATCTTCATTGTGCACATTTTCTGAGTAGACACATTCCCCATGAAGTACAAGGCACGTATGTTAATGATGCATCTGTTTCTACACACATCATTAATGACATTTTCTCTGCCTGCGAAGTGTTGCAATCTATTGTACTCAGTTCAGGTTGCCAAATCTCTGGTACTCGTGGAAGGCCTTCTTCCACATAGCCATTTTCTATTACACAGCATCTGTAGCAATGTTTTCTTCCCGTGGAATATGATTTGCAGAAACTCCCCCAGACCTTTGATAAGCTTCCAGCCAAATTTTAAGAGCAAGACTGGAAATGCGAAATGATTTAATACCTCTTTCATGTTTATATAACAAACCATTGTGCTCTTGTCCAAGAATATTTGAATGTGGGAAGTTAAGAAGTTTAACTTGAAGAAAACTTCCCACGCAGTTAGTAGTTCTAATCTGTTTATATCTAGGCTCAATATAAAGTCTGACTACGTATTTCTTTGGAGTCAAGCCACTGTCCTGAAGATACCCAATAATATTATGAGGTATACCATCAGCCTAAAAAGTCGCATCCCACCATTCTGAGTTCACCACCACATAACTTGTAGAGCTCTCAACATAGACAGTCACAAGGTAAAGGACTGTTTGTTGCAGTGAAAGAGATAATAAAAACTTTTCATCATTAGGCACGTTCTGAACACATGAAGGTACAGGTAAAGTTAAGGGTTGCAACGTGAATCTTCATTCTCAAAATGTAATAGTGTCATTTTCTCAGGTTAAAAAAACACCAAAACAAAATCAAAAACAAAACCCAAACCAAAACAAACTAAAAAACACAGCATGTCTTTAATTGGGCAAGATCTCAAACTTGAAGAAATGAGTCCACTGAGAATCTCAGAAGATCTGTTTCTTGAGAAAGAGCCAAAGTATACATCCTGAAGGATTAATACTAAGTGAAGGGCACATTAAATTTGATTTAAACATATCCTGAAAATTTAGGAAAGATACAAACACCAAGCTGACTTTCAATTAAAAAAAAAATAAAAATGTGGTTTTCTTCACAACCTCTGCAGGGAAGCCAATGATCCCTTACTGACAAGGGTCCTATATATAGTGAAGATAACAGCAGTAAAAACTTAAATAATCCTTATAACTTTTATTTATGAGCATTTCCATTAGTATAAATTTTTATCTGGTCCTGAAATTATTTTTGTCAGTAAACTGAAAAAAATTATCCCAATCGAGAACACAAACCATGGGTTTCAAAGTGTCTCTCAGTAAACTGATCAGAATTAGTATTGGATGAAGTTTGTAGCTCCAGAAAAGAAATGTGCCAGAATAAGTAAAATGTTGGGTTTTGTTCAGACACATAGAATTCTCTTCATTAACAGCTAGATCAATGTGCAACAGCCAGTCAGTTTGTTGGGAGTATTCTTATTCGTCACACTAGAAAAACAACTAACTTCATGCTTTACCACATGGTGTTAGGTGACAGAAGTGGAAAGCTGAAGCTGCAGAAAGAAAACCAGCAGCCACCTATCAGCTTGAGAGATACCTAACTCAGTAATGCTGTTCTGCTAATGTATTACCAGGTAAAAAAAGAAAAGTTTATTTACCACACAGGCAAGAGAAAGTTCTTCCTCCAAGTAGTAGTAGTAATAATAATTCGAAAAGGGATTGATGGAAATAACATTAATAGTGGAGTTTTTTAAACCGAGAAAAATGAAAACTATTTTTCAGTTTGAAAAGGGGGAAATAATGTCTGAAATATGAAATTCCTGCTTTATCCATGCGTATGAGATTCTCTCCCCCCTGGAATTAACTATCCACTCATAAAGCACTTCAAATGGGTATTATAGTTAATTTCGAATATTCAGTGTTCCCACATAATTTTCTTTCTTTTTGCCACTGGAGAATTTTGAGAACCAAATTTTTCTGACTGTAAAGCTTCCACATTATTTCCTTATAACTACAAGAAAATACACCCTTTAAAAACAAACAAACAAACCCAAGCCACCTTCGCAGCCCTTTGATCAGAATAAACACCAGCAACAAAATTCACATAGCTCACCATCATACCAACTGCTAGCAGAAATTAGTTAGGACCCTGCTACTTACATACATTAAAGCAAGCTGCAGTTTGTATGATTTCAGGATGAGGAAGAGATTGTCAGCGTGACTACAAGCATTTATTCTTTGTTTAGGGTATTGTGGTCTAGTCATAAAAATACTGCTTTTTAATAAAAAGAGTATGCTATCACTGCCCCTAGAGTTCTACCAGTTCAGAAGATGCTCAACACTCCAGTTTTGGAACAATTCTAGGAAAATTGGAGAACATCTACCTGACTTCATTCCCCAATAAATGCTCTAAATTAAGGATTTTAAAACAACTGCTAAAAACCCATTTTCAGTTTGTATTTTCGTACCTGTAAAAAATTGGGAAAAATTTCTCTAGTAGTTTGGATGCACACGCATCAGTTTTCACACTGTCTATAGAATAGCTATCATATCAGGAAAAAGGTCTTGTATTGTGATATAAGAAAAGGAACTGTGAGAGTATTTTCACTTCCAACAGTTAAGCTGAAATGAAATTAGAATTTTATATACCTGAGGAAAGACATCTTCCCAATGTCTGAAAAACCCGAACTACTAGATACTAGTGATGAACACTCTGAAAGTGAATTCCAGAGATAACCCCATGTAGAGGAACCATTCAAGATAAGAAAAAAAAGGGAGAGACTGAGCTAGCAAGTTTAGCATTCAGTCTCAAAGACTTCTCCCCTTTACAATGCCATTTATCACTGACTGGGGGCTTATTAGGACAGGTACCGCATCTAGCCACAGTCCACTGCAAAATGGTTAAATTTCCATTTAGTCTCCAACTTAAATCAAAGTGAAGCAGAGCAGTTGTGACTGACAGCCACTATCTTGATGTCATACATTCAAAGGGTGAATATCTAGCCTTCAGCTACACAGGCTTGCTTTGCCATCAACAGGACAAGACAAATTTGTACCCAACTTGGACCTGACAGTTGTGGAGTCATCGTCCCATCTTGGGGCCTGCTGAACTTTACCAGCCTTTAAAACAGCCTTTTGCTGCAGCCCAGCCAAAAGCCATCGTGAAGGCGTTAGCTCCCAGATCCCACTGCCTCCACACTGAGCAAATCCCAAGTAGCACGGTATATGGCACTCTTGGCACCAACATTTCTCCTCCTCAGCAGGTGCCACAATATTATTTAACAGCTAAAATGGTTCTGCTAGCATGCAACCAGTGGCACTGTTTTCTGAAACATACTTGGTGCATATACAAAGCAATGGAGCATGTTAGCCTATGTCTTCATATTTAGGGACATGTGTTTTCTTTGGCAGCAAAGCCAAAGGAATCCTTTTGCCAAGTGTCCCCTGTGACTCCCAAGCCATCATTGAAATTGTGTCAGCATAGCTGCTTCTACTGTTCAACACTGGCACAACAAAAGCAGGGAGTACTTTGAAAAAGGGGGAAAGGGGTGACCAGGGACTTGAGAAAGTCACTACTTGAGTAAATAGTGCAACTATGTGCTGAAAATGTAGAAATAAACTATCTGTAGCTCTATAAGGCACCTTGTCACCATCATAAGGACATCATGGCACATCACTGCTGAGAAGATGGAGAAGAGAGAAGCTTTCAGTGGCATTAGCTATAATTTCACTGGCCATGTGATTGTCCACATGACTTTGGAGATTTTCAGGAAAAGCATCAACATCAATTCTATATTAAAATAAAAAAGACATTTTACATTTAGTTTCATATCTTGTTATTTTTTGCTTCCTCCCCACCTTCACACAGATTTCCCAGAAGGAAGAACTTCGAAGATGAAAAGACAGAGGCTAAAATGTGGAAAATCCAAATACTTCTCAGAAATATTCTAGAGAAAAGTATTTTTTTATAATTATCAACCAGATCCATTCTGAGTTATCTTTATAAAAGCCCATGGAACAGAAAAAGTACATGGAAATATTTCCAGTAAAAAAGTCCAAGATTAGTACCTTGTTGTGGTAGGGACTACCGAAGCACATTAAAGAGCAGAAAATGTCAGTAAACAAGACTATTTAAAGCTTTAAAAAAGGGAAATAAGCTTACCTCATTTATACAAATGAGAACTCAAACCACAAAAAGTTACTTGACTTTACCATGTTTACGGGACAGCTCTGTGGCAAAGTAACCCCAAGTTCCCAAACCTAGAACTGAAGTTCCAAGAGCACAACTTCTCCACAAAAAAAGTATTCTTGCCTTTCTACCAAAGTAGTGACAGATTTACATACAAGCAAGAGTCTACTCTGGAATCAATAAATTTTTTTTAATCACACAAAGCAACAGGGAATCCTGAAGCAGAAAAATTACTCTCCCAGACATATTTGCAACATTTTCCCAGTTGTTTTCCCCTTACTATTTGCATCATTTTCTGCTTGAATACATCATGAAGTGAGTCACTAGTTCTAACTACGTTTGTATTCTTATACTATGCCAATCACTGCAGCATCTGAACACCTTTCAGGAAAAAAATGCATGTGCCAAATACCTGTGCCATGCCTTTAAGTTAATGGCAGTGGTAAACAGACGAGCAGCAGTCTAGAGATGCAGCTCCAGCACAGGATGACAACAGTATTTTCATCCTCTAAGATGACAGATTTAATGCTCCTCACCTACCTCCAAATGTATCCATTACAAGTCTTACACAGGATCTTAAGAAGGGATGACCCTGCAGTCACAGACACTTTCATCCAAATAGAAAAATATGAGAGAACATGATTAATAGTAGACTGCATTTCAGAAAACCATATATCTAATATTAATGTCTCAGAATTCTCAATCATATCTTGTATAAAACCTATGCTTATTTCTGCATTTATGATTAAACTCACCAAATTTTGGCACTCAAAGTGCAAGATGATACCCATTTGAGAAAATGGTGTGTTTGCTTTCGTGGTGGTCTTGCATTTTAAGCCAACAGGTTGGTTCAAATTTGAAGTGTTGGTAACACTAGACTAATATATCAACCTTTAAGGGAACATCAGGTTTTACAGAGGTAGCAGAAGTAAATTCATACTTTATACCAAACCATTAGGTGCTTTTCTTCGTCTAAATTATCAGAGTCATTGAGGTCTCTGCCTTCACTTCATCTTACTCTTTTCCCTCAAATTCACAGCAATCCCAGAAAAATCACAGTTCAAATTTAAAGGATAAAATTGCAACAAACATAATACACTGATCTGAAACAAGCTGCCTTCACTGGTTAATCACATAAAATCTGATCCTATGCTTACCTGAACTACAAGCTATCCCAAGTAGCTCATCCAAATGAACACAGTAATTCCCTGACCCTGCACTCCTTACTCAGGTGTTCCTGTCCTCTTTGCCAGGACTGTTCCAGTAAGGGCAGATGACTTAAGCTTTAACAGTATCCAGTCTAGTAGATAATCTTGCTTGTGTATGAGACAAAATACATTGCTTATTCACAAACCACTGTAACCTGATCAACCACAGTGGCTCAAAATCCTTCATACCAAACTATTTTTGAAAACAGGAACAACAACTAGAAACCTGTCCTTCAGAAATATTTTTGCATTATGCTAAGTGACTCTGAACCAACAATACTAGATCTAAAATATGACCATCTCAAAACTTCTGGGAATACTGCTTTGTTTGTGTGTATAATTTTTATAATGCAAACAGATTTTTAATTCAGCTCCATTTATTGGCATGGCAAGACAACAGTGTGCATGCCATGGTCTCACACTCTCAGTCAGCAGACAACCAACTGGTAAACTTGTTTCTTTTAGCCAAAAGTGCATGGAATATAAAAGAAATTCTAGAAGGAGCCAAACACTGAATAGTTTCATTCAAAAATGGCAGCTGTAGTCCAACATATCCCAAAGAAGAAGAAATGTTATTTTTGAGTCTGGAAGACAATTCGAATTGAGCTTGATGAGAATACTTCTAATCTCTGAAGTACTGTGTGAACTGTGTCCTGCATTGTACAGCGTAACAAAGCTGCCTCTGTTGATGTTGATATACAACACAGATAGCGAAGTGGCTGGTGTGCTTGCCCATACAAAGTTACAGTTTCAACTCCAGATTCAGAAAAGCACACAACATATTTGTGATTATGCATGAGACAGACTCCTAATTCAATTTATACATTTTTGTTAATTTAGCTCATCTCTCCTGCCAAAGATGCAATCATTTTCCTGAAGATGAATGTCAACCCGGTGAGCCAAAAGCCATTTATCAGCTTTTAGCTAAGAAATATTTGAAGAGCTTAAAAAAGGGCAAGTATTAAAATGCTGATTGAAAGAAGTATGAATGGTTTGATTATTACATGGAGTCCTGGAGTGGGGAGAGGGGAGCATATCCTGTTTTGTGGTTAGGAAAAGTTGGCAATCTGAACCTGACCCCCACCCTTTTTTGTGCAATCTCTGCATAATAAATCTGACATTTCGAAGAAAGCTTCCATTCTCCTTCAACAACCCTGTGCAGACGAGTAAAGAAAAGTGGGTCCTCCACTCCATTTTTTTCGGCAGTCCACAGGATTTCCAAAAATAATACCCTGCCCAGATGTTGAATCAGACTTTCAGTTTATTTGCAGGCAGCAGAATCAGTAGATTTCAAATTAGCTTCAGATGCTGTGAGTGAGGAAACATCACTTCCGTCCAAATTCAACATCGAAAAGGTTTTTTGCATTTCTATGCTTATTTTTTAAAAAATTATAGGGCAAGAATTAACAGTGGAGCTCTAAATCAATGCTTCTTTCAAGATCAAAAATGCTGGACTCAAAGAAATCCTTAATCTTGGTAAAACTTGGGCGCTAATGGTACCTAAACATTCCATCTCAGTCACCTGCACTTCTTATTTCACTGAAAAAAAAAACCCACAACCAAGACTGTAGAAGCTACACATGGTACTAAAAATGGCAGATCATCTCAGACACAATAATGAAAACACTTCTGTACTTTTAAGTCAGTTTTCCCTTAGTTCAGTATCAAAAGTGTTTTTCTTGACCCCTTCCAATCCACCTGTATCTTTGTTTTATCACTGTATTCAGACTCAGATTAGGTGGGAAGGAAATACAAAAGTCCCCCTCAAAACAAAACAAAACCTGTCCACCAGGTAGGCATACAGTGCTACTGCAACATGGGAGAGGTTTGCCTCGGGAAAAGTATACTTCATGGTTCAAACATCTGCTATTTTTTTTTTTTAGTCAAAGCACATCCGGTGCGCTCAAAAATACAATTGCAGCATATTCTCAAATATCTGGATGCTTCTATTAGAAGAGCTTATGTCTGGGAAACAAGGATTTAAAATAAACATTGAGCCAAATCCTAAAGCTGTTAACCTGGGCAAACTTCCATTCACCAAAGTACAACAAAAAGCCAAATTCTTCTCTTCTTGTTAGGTTTATACAGATTTAAACAGATTCAACCACATTTCTTGAATTCAGATCTGTCCATCTGAAAGTTAAGACCATCTGCTAGTGCAAATAGAGAAAGAGTAAAACTCTAGACCAGGATTATTTCAATATGAAGCATCAGGTCTGCTAAGAGTATAGCATCAAAACAAGAAAAACAAAGCATTCAATCAGCACAGCAACCTGGCCATGATTTTGATGTTCTCGAACTAGCCTGTTTGTCCCTATTATTAATCCACTTAGTAACCGCAACAAAAAGACAAAGATTATTCTTTGGAATACTAACAGAGAGAAGGTATTTTAAAAGATGCTTTAAGTATTTCTTGACATGTTTTCATTTGATCCATTTCTCTATAAACACTCAAAGTCATCCATGTTAAGAATCTGGTCACCAGAAAGCAACACTTCTCTAGTTCTATTTTTACTCTTTTGGATACAGATGAGAAGTGCATGTTTCTCTCCTCCATGCCCAAGCAGATTCTGCCCTCAGGCATGGGGGCACAAAACACCCCCCCACAAATATCATCATGCAAACACAGCCAAGTCTAAATATGCACTGACAAGAGTGGGTAGTTTTACAGTATGCATTCATATAGGTGGAAGAAGATTCAAGAAGCCCAGAGTTTGTACTGCTGATACATCTCAGGGGAGTTTGGAGAAGCATACAACTATGAGGAAACTAAAACAAAAAATTAGGGTGTGTTTTTGGAGGGGGGAGAGTGATGTTCAGATGCAGAACATCAAGGTTATAATAAGCAGAAATCAATTTTGCATGCTGTGCTGAAGCTATTCCTGGAACCCTTTTTTTTCTTATTTGTTCTTGAAACACAACCAGCAGCAAAACCCAAAGAAATAAAACACAAAAAATATCCCTCTAATAAAAGATACAAATATTATACTGATACATGTACATGTGCTTGCACACACCCCAGACTAAACCAGCCATACCCTTGCACCAATATATTTAAGTAGTCTGACAATATGCCTGGATGTCTCATGTAAATAGTAATCAGGCCGAATCAATAATTAAGAGTAGCTGAAATTATACAATCTTTC
Source organism: Athene cunicularia (assembly GCF_003259725.1). NCBI lineage: Eukaryota > Metazoa > Chordata > Aves > Strigiformes > Strigidae > Athene > Athene cunicularia. Next base: position 97,880,531 of record NW_020799095.1, on the reverse strand, counting down.
AAGCATATTTTATACCTATGGTAAATGTTGGTTATCTCAATACCTAGAGATCAAAAGTTGTCACTTTGCATGTTAAGACTGGTGGCTGACTTTAACCTTTCAACTCTACCTGTTGATGATAAGTAGTTTGGCTTCCTCCCCCCACCTTGCAAAAGGTCTAATCACTGTACCAGGATTACACATTAACACTACAGATTTTGGGCAGTAAACAAGTTATCTCTATTGGTAATTATCTTGTTGTACCTCATTCTTATACAAACTACTGTAGTTCCAAGGCAATAGCAGTTATTATTCCTGTCAGTTTGTTCTCCAGAAAAATAGTGACCTCAAACCACCGGTTTTCTCTTCATAGAAATATCAAGCAAGTGTCATGATCTCAGTGCGAGAACATAAACCTTTATAAGCATTCCAATAACCCCGAACCCAAAAAAGACCCACAAGAATTGAGATATTTATAATGTTTATTCATCACTGCTACACAATAAAAACTTGTGACATGGTCTGTGTAATCTTTTGCCATCATATTATTTACATTTAAATCATGCTTTATGTAAGTTGGCATTCAGTTAAAGAGACTCCAATAGCCCTGTGTATGTATCTCTTGTGCCATTGAGTCTGGATATAGCCATTTAGTTTTGGACTGCTAAAATACTAACAAAACACTGGAGGTAGTTCACAGAGTATATTATTGGGGAGTGAAGTTAACTGTCTCTGTCAAGATTAAGAGAGATTAATTGTTTGACTAAGGCAAAGCGGAAGATTCTATAAAAAGATATCTGAAGAGCAGAGCACACCAAGCAGGAAAAGGGAGTGCATTACGCACTGGATTACTAAGTGAACTGACCATATCTGAATTGAAGAAATAGTACTTTTTTTTTTTTCCCTCTTCATCAGTAACCCCATTGCCAAAATCAATACAAGGTGGGTTACCGATGGACTTACCACTGTTCAGGAATCTAGAAATTACATTTGAGTAGATAAGCAGAAATTCTGTGGCAACGTATGACTTTCCGTTTTGTATAGCATCTACAGGAGTGAAGAAAAGAAGGTCTACTGTCAAAAAAACCCAAATGCTATAAAAAGCCTCAAACTAAATCAAGCTTGGAAGTGCAACTTGGGCATCAGGATTAGCCATATCATCCAAATCAATGTCCAGACTGAAGAGGAGTGAGAAACTAAAGCTGAGTAAAGAACACAAAGGTCCTTTACCCAGAGTAGGCTTCAAAATATGGTTGCTCAACTCACACATTAGTGGTAGACTGGTAAGCTAACTGAAAAGCAGGTTTGCTTTCAAGTTTGTTCAAGTCCCTGATCTTTATTAGAAGCTCACAGAAATTAATGTCATGTGGTGGAAGTAGTATCTGTCTTAACTAATTGGCAACTGTCAATGAAAAAGAAATTTCTTTTAGAAAATTTCCCAACTAGCTCAGCTGAGGAGAAAAACTTTGTATTTGCTAGGGTGATCCAACCGGGCTTCTCTATCTCTGACTTATGATTCTGTGATTAACTAAAAAAGCAAAGACATAGAAAGTTACACTAATTCATAGTAAGGAATGTACAATGTCACATAATGACAGATAGGTTAATCCCTGCAGGGTGTGAAATCTCAATGGCAAACTACCAAACAGCATGAAGTCATACGTATTATGCAATCATCTCCTAGTTCTTCTAGTTTGGTCCCAAATAAGACAGACAGACAAGAAAAAGGGACACAAAGAATTCCAACTCAATGTAGAACATTTTAAATTATTTTAGAAATGAGCAATAGCTATTACTGCCTTAAAATCTGCATGACCTCTGTAGTGATGCTCTCCTAAAAGAAAATACCACCTTCTCACTCTGCCTTGCATGCAAACAACAATCCTGCTTCCGGACAGGCTGAAAATTTCAATTCCTCTTGAGACTAAGTATTGTTTAAAAAATAAATATTTTATTAGAATTCTAGGTTAGAATTAGAGCAAACCCTTCAATGTGAGCATAAGGACTCTGAAATCCTGGATTTCAGTTTAAGCCATTGGAAAGATACAGCAAATCACAAGTTCCAGTCCCCAAACACCACTGTGCATAGACACACATTTCTCAGATACAGTTTCTGTTTGGGCTCATCTAATTTGTATGATTAGTGCAATGAATATATGCATCAATACTCATCTGGGATTTGGTTTACTGAATAGAAATATGCTGGTTGGGGAGAAATACTAATGAGTTTGTCTTTAGATCAATATCTGGATCCATCTGTGGACATTAAAATAAACAAGAATCTGTAGCTCCTTATTAGAATTTAATAATCACATTTTGTCTTTGGCAGAAGCAGTATTAAAACCTATTGATTAGTATAGCTTCATAGCTTTTTTAATGAAAATACAAGTTGTAAGTACACTATCAGATGCATGTCTTAACATTAGTCTTCATCATCATAATTATTATAGTGTATTTCCTTCATTTTCTACTTCCTCGTATCTCTAAATTTTTCATTTATTACTACTTTTTAAACCACTGAGTGGCAGATCTTCAACCAGTTTCACTTGTAAATTCTCATGGAAGTGCCCTACCTATGAATCTGACTTCTCTTGTAGGCAACTTTTCAGCTTTACCTTTTCATTCATCAGTTCCTCAGCATCCTCCACTATCCCTGCTCTTAGTCCTTTCTCTACTTCATTGTAAATCAAAGTCACAGAGAAGACATGATTACTGAATTCAAATTTTGGGTGAGATTTCAGGAAAAAAACAACCAACCAAATAAACAAGGAAAACCACCTACCCTCTACTTCATACAACTATGATTTTAGCTACCTCATGAACCACAATCATTCTCAGTTTTGCTTGTAACCTCATTCACTACCCATTTTCCACACAAAAGATAGCCAACCAGTGGCTTCATTAGCTTACACATCTCCTGAGTAACTCAAGGGCAGCTCCATGGCTGAAGCTACGCAACAGAAATGACAGTAAGAAATAATGAACCTGCAGAACCTCGGTGACCTTGGGACATAGACGCAGTTCACCATGGTTGCTTTTCTGTCACTGGGAAATCACTGGCATCTTCCAGGAGCACACTAGTCCTGCCTGGCCCTTTCCCATTAACTGTTCAAGAAATGGGCTTTATTGGCTTTCAACTAAATGAAAAATCTGGCAACAAGCCACAAGTCAGCTGGCTAGCAATGAGCAAGCAACAAATTCTGAAATGTTGTAGAGGGAGAACACAGATTTAATAACTCTCTATACAAAATCAGGAATTTAAAGGTATTTTTAACAGAAAAACACAAGGGAGCTTTGTTCATGTCTTTGGAAGTTGACAACAATTTAACTAATCTCCTCAAATAAAATACATAGGTTCTCAATCATTCTAATACTCAAAACAAATATATACAAGATATCAATAAATTATTACAGATTTCCTTCCTCCTTTTCCTATTATATAATTACAATAATTCTTTCCTCTGTTTATCCAGAGTTCAACATGGCTAAAAGAAAGACTTGAACAGACACTACAAATTTTATTCCAGAATAATACTGTGGAGTATTAGGCAGGAAAAAATGTGTGATCAGGATATTATGAAAATGAAATACTACCTATTATGTACTTATTTACAATATTTCTAATTTGCTTCACAAACAGCTTAGAAGGCTGATTATAAGCAAGACAGGAAATACCAAGAATGTTGACCATCATCCACAAGCAAGCTAATGTGAAACAGAATTCGCAAGAATACAGAAAACAGCACAAATTAATTTAATTGAATCCTGTACCACCAAAATTTAGCCATATTTGGAAGTGAGAGGTAAGATAAGACCCTGAGAAAGAATATGAAGATCTCCAGACCTCTTTCCCCTATCACAGTCATCTTGACAGGAAACTTTGCAGGACTATCTAGTTTCAGAGAAAACATCACACAGGTGATATGACATTATGAGAATAAAACTATTTTGACTGGGAGAAATTAAAAGAATCTTAACACTGACTATAATTTACTTGCCTTTGTCTCTGGAGTAGGGATGTATGCAAGTTAATTTATTTCATTCAATGATCAGTACAGCTGAGACAAATTATTAAGGACTATTTCTGAGTGAGAGTTGCAGTGAGACAATTGTTCCTATTACAGCTTGCAAAAACATAAGCTAGGTAATTGAAAGATATTTACTACAACCTAATCTGACAAATCTAATTCTTCATATTCCCCAAGATGAGATCTGTTCTGAAAATTAGAGATGAAAAAAAAAAAATCCCAGAAAATTCATGCTTAATACAATCTGAATCCATCATGTTAATTTTGCTAAGACAAAAAGAAAATTGGGAGAACATTGAACGAAATAAGCTATGTCATGAAGAAATTTTTCGCAAGTGTTCTCACCTCATAGAGAAAAACATGACCCCATAAAGCATTAGTTCAACTCTTTAAAATTTGTCTGTTTACAGCAAAACAAGATTCCCTAATGCTATCAGTGCTACCCAAAAGATGCTACTCCTGTTAGTCATAATGGTTTTAGTGAGATACTGTCTTATGAAGCTATACAGCACAAGGTAGTAAGAGACATTTCTGATAGTAAGTGAGCTAGTGTGGGATCTAGTGTATCTGTGGCCTAACCTCCAAGAGTAGAGACTTCTGGGAATGTGGATGCTTTAAATTTCTGATGACTGATTTGTCAAATTCAGACATTTTCCAACTCCCATTGAATTTATCCATTCAGAAGCTAGAAAAACAATAAAAAGCTACTTTGTATAGTCTGAGCTAGCCTGTAGATGAACATTAAGGCTGTAAAGTCAAGCACTCAGAAATTCAAAGCCACCAGAATTAGGCCCGCACTACCCCTTTTCTGCATGACCTGCAGGCCATAATCCTCCCAAGCCAAAGTTTTCTCACCCTAGGCTCCTTATCCACGCCCCACCTGCTTCCTACCACATCACCCAGTGCTCCTGCTCCACTCTCTACTACAACACCTTCTAGTCTCCCAGGGCTCTTCATCACCTCCTCGCCTGCTCTTGTTCACTATCTTTCAGGTTTTTACCCCACAAAAAATAATTGTTCCTTAACACCAAAGTGCCTAACAAAAAAAAAATGCCATCCTCTTTCCCATCACTAAGTCTTAATTCTAGTCCCCTTGCTCATCATGCCCTCACTGTGAGGCCAGATTAGTCTAACCAAGTTTTCTTCATATTTTCCCAGCTACTTCCCTATTCCAGCATATTTGTCTACTCCGGAATTCACTGATTTCCCCAGCAAGTACGCAGTCTCAAGTTTTTAGCTGCCGGAAGGTGACAGAAGGACTAGCCAACATTTCAACAAAGATTATTAAAAAAAGGTCAAAGCTCTTTATTGTCTCTGCTTCATTAGTAAGAATAGTCCATCCAGAAAATCTCTAGCTAGTTTTGATATCTCTATGGTATAAGTACCTGCATCCTTTTTGACCTACACTGGACCTCTTCATGAATGATCACAGCATGCTCTCACCAGACCCACTCGTAACAGTGAGACCTTGCTAAATTGTTATGTGCTATAGACATTTTCTTGCCCTTCAACCAGAGTCAGAAAAAGAAGAGAAATAACACCTTTATCACAGTGAGCATGGGTGAGATGAAAAACAGAAAACACAATCATCTTTGTGTTCTTCTCTAACACAAATGTAAATTTGTGGGCATTCAGAAAACACCCACTGGGAACATCTGTCTTTATGCCATATCCATCTGCCAATATTTATGTTGTACTTTTGGAGTTTATGTCATTTGTGCCTGCATACAGGAGGTCTGAAAACACGAACAAGACATTAGCCAAAATAGTTTAGGACTGGGTTGTATTTCATTCAAAACCTGCATCATAAAATACTTATCACGTGAGTTAAGAAAAACCTCTATTAATCTGGATTACTTTATTGCAGTATTTTACAAACAAAAAACAAAGATAGATTTCTGAACCATACGACACTTCAAAACACTGTCTTCTCACTTGGCACTTTTAACGTGAAACTTAAACCAATCCTCCTCTTCAAATAATGCTCCTCTACCTCTTTTTGCCTGCTCCCTCCTCCCCAGATACAACCTTTTTCTGCTTCAACTTTACTGGTATCCAGTGCCCCCAGGAAACGAAACAAAAACTGGGAGGTCATGCAGAGGCCAGGTGGCTACAACTTTGGTAAGAATTAAAGCCATTATCTGTGGGGAAGTTACACTTGATCCAACTCTTCATGTCTCACTTGCAAGAGCTAAGACTGCCACCCCTGCCCCTTCCATCTATTTCCCCAGTAAGGTGGAAGTGTGGATGAAGATTAAACAATAACTGGAAGAAGAGAATCTTTAAGAAGAGATCATCATGATGGCATTATTTGCATAAACCCTTCTGAACAGGTCTCCTAAACCAAAATTAATACAAACTGAAGAAGAGTTTGTAGCCTTTATGGAGCTCAGGGAGTTCCCAAATCTTCTGAAAAATATAATTTCGCATGAATAGGGGCAGTTTGAAAGATAAACAGTAAAGAGGCCTTTGTACATTCTTCCTGCTCTGCGGTAGTATAAAGAACATTGTTTCCAGTAGAAAAGACCTTTTCTTGACTCTGCAGTACATTGGACTTAAAAAACAGACATCTATGGTCAGACCAAACAAATCCATATCTAGGACTGCTTTAAAATTTCAGAAAGCAAGCAAAGACAATGGAAAATGCCCTCAAAAAAGTCATCTACAGGAGCTATATTTACATTCATAGACCGGGAGGCTTACAAGCTTCCCTGAAACTGAATTTTACTTGCATTTTTATGTGGAAAGAGATACTTTCTCAGACATTGGGAACCTACAGCTCGCAGACAGTACCCAAAGTCCTAAATGCAATCTCACTAGCTTGAGTTCCTCCTCCTACCTCTTCCTTCCCTTTGCTCACCCCCAACACATTCTCTCTGCCGCCCCCAGATGCTGTTGCTGCTTACACTGCTCTCACTACCCTTCTTTTGCACTGGCCAACAAAACCTGCTAATTTACCCAGTGAGGCAGAAGAAGTGGGGCATATCCACATGGCCCTTACTGAGACACAGGAAAGGGGGAAAAAAATGAATTCCCGTAAGAGGTTATGTGAGAGTCATTAGCTTAGGTCAGGTTGTGGTAAACTATCAGAGCTCTCCAACTCCAAAATCTAAGCTACTCAACCAGTATCAATACTTAAATGGGTGCACATGCTACAAATAGCCTTCATCTTCATTATCTGCACAGTTTATTTATGGCTTCCTATATTTCAAATACCATGCTCACAATTAGATGCTCCCCATTAAAATAGTTCAAATATTATTTTGCCTTAGCATTTTTTAATGAATATTTAAATAAACTCTGGGAAACCAGATTTGAAAACGTAACAGAAAGCTAGAACTTTAATGGAGACAAGCCATTATTACTAATAAATTATACTCTGAGTAATGTCAGATGGATGAAAGACAAAAATCTAGACACATGCATTAATCGTATTTTTCTTAATCTGTAACTTGAGTTAAAAATAAAAGGCTCACCATTATGACTTAAAATCTTCAGCTGCACGAATATAGCCAAATGTAAAAATGAATATGATGTAAAACAGATTTTAAAAAGGATATTAAAAGAAACAGAACTACAGTTCAAATCTTACATGATCTCCCATGCTGACACTTCAAAAGGCTTGCAAATGCCAATGTGTAAGTCTTTCTATGTCCAAAATCTACCTTTTTAATATTAGCCATTAACAAAATTCATTGTGGTGTTTTGCTTAGGTAGATTTTTTGAAAAAGATATTTGATAGTTTTCACATAAAATACTGTAACAGATATTCACCATCAGCCACCTCGAGGACAGCTGTTTTTTAAAATGAATGTTATTTCAATTACAAGGTTTCTTTCTGGTGATTTTTGTGAATATAAATATGTTCTGATTAATTTTACAGATCTGCATGAAGTGGAAGGATTTGCGAAATCTCTACAGTATTATGTTCATGTCTCAAATGAAGAGGAGCTCTAAATAAGTATACCATCTACAAGAAGCTTAGTGAAGTTTGATGATCATAACACTAGTAGATACTGATATACTACACTGATATTGCACAGGAGACTTACTGGTAGAAGAAGTAATAAATAAAAAGTAACCCCAGGAAAGAACATCAGTGATGAATTATAAATGTCATCAATATGTAATTTTGACTCATAAAAATCTTATTTCTGATTTGAATACTTTTGTAGATCATATAGACAACTTCTGTTCAACAATGCCAGAGATACTGTACCTCAGTTTTATAAATGCTTTAACACAAAGAACCATTTTAATAAGGATCTACTCTGTTTGATATTCAGAACTACAGATGAAATAATCTTATTTTCACCTGCTCACAAAACTATGTATTATGTTTATAGTTTAATATTATAGATGATTTCCATGATATTGCAACTACTTTGTCCCACTGTTCCCAAGTTAAAACAGGCAATATTCTGTCTGCTTCCTAGACTTACTGTCATGTTTTATTTGAAGCTATTTAACCCTGGAATTAATTCAATTAAACAAAATCATTGCATTTCTTAGTCAATATTTCATATCCTTACCAACCTTACTCCAAGTAATAATCTGCCCAAAGACATAGATTAATGAATCATTCAAAACTAACTGCAATATGAAAAAGTAGAAAAGCTTCTTTTAGAATAAATCTATCTTAATCCTCTAATTGACTTACACCAAAAAAATAAACCTTTTAACATCAAATGAAAGTTTCACAGAAGAATTAATTTGGGGATTCAATGAAGACATAAAAGGGAGAGAGAGGGAAGAAGACAATTTTGCTTTGCAAAGTTCACCGCTACACATTAAGAGTCAATAGACAGACCATAACGCCTCTTCTGTCTGCACTACACTAATACAAGAGACCTAGGAATTACTGCAGGTGCTAAGCACTGTCTTTCCCCTCACTTCGACACCCTCTCACTGCCTGAAGAAGGGATGGTGAGCCATTTGGGGAAGAAGGAGCCTGTGAACTGCAAGATGAAAGAGAAGGTCTGTGAGAAGGGGAGGAGCCTTTGCTATCAAATTATCACTGCCTATTAGGAATGTGTTATTGATATACAGTAAGACAGCTGATGACCAGGCTGTTGTCTCGTTCTGTAATGCACCAAACACATCATTTCAGTCACAAGTGGAGCCTGCTTGTAATTAAACTAGCATCTGTTGATACTTAATCCATTTATTCAACTCCTAATACATGCAGGCTTTTTGCATTTAATCCCTTATCTATAAGATCATTCTTTGACCTGTGCTTTGGCATTAGACAAGTCAATGTTTACTAATCTTAAGTATAACCTTAAGCCCCCTGTGCTTTGAAAATTAATTTTTGCTCTGTGATTCTTATTTTTCAGTTTACTTCATTTCACCTTACTTGTTAGTCTTTATCAGTTTTTTCTATTTCTAAAAGGAATACTGTGTGCTTCCTTTAGTCCACACAAGTTGTACTTCCTGACCTCCAGGGCTCAAAAGCAAGTCAGATTGTCAGACTTATATATTGGTTTTGTACCCTGCTGCACATTAGCATGGTATTATAAATGGGGCAAGTGGAAGGGTCTGACATGTTTTGAGTGGATTTTCACAAAGATTATATTCCCTTCTGATAATGGGATTTCTCTCCTTAACGTCCTCCTTCCATACAAGTTTGCCAAAGAACATTTGCAGGTATGTTTAAGAGACAAATTTTAATTCTGTTTTGGATTTTGGGCTTTTTGGGAGGATGGTTAGAAGTTAGGTAAAATGAGAAGACCTCAACAGAGACAATTTAGGCAATCAGCCCATGATGCACAAATCCTGTTAAAGAATGGAAGCCACCACAACAAGAACAGTCAAAGTACTAACTCAGGGTCAATAAAGATTTTGTAAAATAAGCCAAAGATTTCTGAAAAGCTAGGACAACACCAACACTCATAGCTTACAGAACATTATTCTCAATAACCTTGTCTTACTCCTAAAATGAAATAAATCTGACATAAATCCACTGTAATTATGAATAAAATTATATACATCAGAAACGATGAAAAACATATTTTGCAAATGAAAGAAGGCTGAAAATCAGCATTATTCAAATAATTTGGAAGAGCTTTACCTTGAAAGACATGCTCCACTTTCATGTTTTAAAGAAAAGTGAAAATTTAATTGCTTTTTACCTTTTTTTCCCTCTTCTTTTTAAACCACCTTGACTGCATCATGCAGTATAAGGATTACAGTCACAGGCCCATGGGGAACTACATAAACAGGTGGGAACGTGTTTGAAAAAATCACTAGATTACCTGCACCTGCAAATTATGCACTGAGAATCAACAGATGGCAATTCAGTTTTGAACTGCAGCCTCTTTCCTGCCCACCACCCCCCCTCCAAATATTCAGGTAATGTATTCATTATACATTCATTCTGTGTCTCCACATATACAGCTGAAAATAATGGGAAATTTTCTCTAAGATTGGAAAATACATTTAAGTGCTCCACACAACCATCAAGTTTATATGGTCTTAAAATACATATAGAAAAAATGGATTTTTTAATCTGAAAAAAAAGTCATTACTCTCAACGCAAATTCCTGTGGAGCTCCACAACATGGATTCTCAATTGCTTGTCAGAACTTATCAAATACATTGTACTTCACTGATTTGAATGACTGTGATAAACTAATCCCTTGGAGCTTAAAAATACTAGCAAGCATTATGACATTTCTGAACAAAATTATGAGAGCTGGCAATAATGTGCCTTCACGGGCATGGTTCAGGGCAGGGCCCAAACTAACATAAATTCCGGTTTAGCACTGCACGGGCTAAGAGTGTGTGCATTCAGGAGGTTTCAGTTAAAGAAAGAAGAATTTAGGAAGCCTTAATCAATGATAGTTCTGTTCTGTAAATATGATAGAACAGACTAGCTCTTGTTTAAGAATTTAAAGTCTTAGAAAAAAAATTAATTCTGGGTTTATAACATTTCCTTCCAAATGCACCCCCAATCTCCTTTCTTCTGTTTCCTTTTTTCTGTGAAAGAAATGTATGAAAACTGTACTAATGTTATAAAGACTTACCGCCTGCATGGGTACCCAACCCCAGATAAACAAATACAATGGACAGAAATAACACTGAAAATATGAAACAAGAGAAAAAAACTTTTATGTTTATTCATTCTCCACCAAAGAACACAAATTAGAGAAAAATATCATCAATACTGGAAATGCTGAGGAAAAGGTATTTTAGAAGAGCTAACATGGTTTGTTAGCTTTTCTTCCAACATTCCTCACCAGAATACAATGGATGAAGCCTTCCTACCACTAGCGATTTGCCTTTGCAGTACTCATATTCATACAGGGGAAATCAGAAGGCCACTCAACTTTCCAAGTCAAAATCTAGTTTATGCTCCTGAATGATAATCAATAAAGTGAAGATAGAGCCAAGCAGAATCAAAGCTTGGTGATCAGCTACTACCTCTGGCTCTTGAGAGCTAGAAATGCCATAAAAAGGCACCACGATTGCCCAAGTAGAATGAAGGGGAGAACAAATATTTTCACTTGTTCTCTGTAGCAGTCCTTGTGGTTGACTTTGAAAAAAATCTGACAATTTCCACGGAGAAATATATAAGCATATATAGAACCCCTCAGTCCTTCATTGCAGGAGGGAAACCCTGCCTGCTCCACACAGAAGAGAAATAATTAGTCTGGATGATGGGTTTTTTTCAGCTATTACATTAATTGTTAATGTGGCGAAGAAGGTTTTCTTTTCAGGTGGTATTCTAAGGTAATCCATTCATGCCGTCTGTCAGCACCTTCTACCATTTTTAAATGGTAGGGCAAGCTGTTAGCACATCAAGGTGCACAGCTGTTGATGCTACCTTTGTTTTGGTTACCCCTGGAGGAAATGGAAACGTGCCAGCCACACAATGCAGCAGGTTAGCAGTGACAGGGAGTAAATAGCCTGCATAATGTAAGAGCCACACATCTGACAGCTCTACTGGTGATGCCTTGCTGTTATTAAGCTGCTCTGCAGCAATATATTTTACTGGTATTTTTATTGCCAGCGTGATAATTTAAGTCTGGTGAAAAGCTCCTCTGGCCAAAAAGAGGAGACAGGGCTGAATTGGCTCAACCCATTAACTACATACATTTCAAGAAAATAGTATCACCAGCTGGAAAAAACTCTCAGTGGAGATCTCCAGTGAAAACCTTCACTGGGCACAAAAGACAACAAAATAATAAAGATCAATAAAATCATGTACATGGAGGATGGGGGAAATTTAAGATGTTTAACCTTTTTAAACCAAGAGGTAAAATAATGTCTATCCTGGATACTGGAAGAATTAACAAATAAAGCACATCTAATAGGAAAAGCTTCTAATCAGCTCATCATCAGAAGAGGTAGCATAAGATGAGAACAAATATACAGGAAAAAGAAGAAAAAGAGAACATTGTCAGCCTCTTTTGAATTCTATGCAAAGTCTTACAGACAGCTCCAAAGGGAAGAAAAACAGACATAGAAAGGTGTAAAACTCAGGTTTACCAAAACCAGACCCACATAATACAGTTCTTAACAAGTCTAGACAATCACAGTATATCTTTGTTTGTATTTCAGCTTCACTAAAGTGGTTAATAATATATTACATGGGAAATGAAGTAAAACAAGGATTAAAAGTATAAAATGGAAGTAGAAGTGATCTGAGTAGTAGAAGTACTTTCCAGCTGCAGAAAGGTCATTAGCAGAGTTCCTCAAGGACAGATCTTGGCATGGGCCCTACTATTTTTTTAGTTGACTTGGCAATTAAAATATGAGTGATAACAAAACTTGCTAATAACACAGAGCTGGGAGATGCAGTCAATACAAAGAAAAAACAGCCTCCTAGAAGCATTACATGATCCTGAGGGCTGAAAGAACAGGAAAGGGATTACATTTAGTAACACCAAAAAAGAATGACTACATACTTAATACCAACAAAACAAGCTAGTGTAAATGTGGTTGGGTGGCTATAAACAACAGTGTTGTTTGATCTGTTCTATTAGCAGATCAGACAAAACCAGTATGACATAGTTATACCAGAAGAGACTGTGTTGTAAAAGACAACTTCACTGGTACAGAAAATAGGTATGCAATTATACCAGTCACTGCTAAAAGCTCATCTAGACAGGCATGTACACATATTAGTTATGCTGCTTCAATCCAAAGTAAGGCAGAGGATTAGTAAAAGACTTAGGGAACAATAAAAGAGTTCAAATTGTTTAGTCAAACAAAAGACAGAGAAAATATCAGGTGTCTGTAAACATGTAACAGGCAGGAGAGTAAGGCCAAGAGTGAACAGTGAACAAAAGCTATTTGTGCTAAATAATTTTTTTTTTTGCACTGCAATAAAAAAGGCACAGGTTGGCTATGAAGAAATTTTCATTGGGAGTTAACAGGGTTTTACCCTGCAAGATTGATGGAAGGCCTGGAAAAGCATTCCCAGGGAACCCGAGAGAAACAAAAGTTTAATTTTAAAGTGGATTTTGATATGTTTGTGTGGAGACCATATGTTGCCTCAGCCTGTGCTAGCAGAAGACATTTATGAATCAGAAGGTCCCTAAAGAAACCAGCTTTATGCCTGGTCTCGTTCAAACCTACCTAGGAATGCACAAAGATGGGCTATCACAAAATAGATCTTAAGTGCTGAGCTGATATGCAAGCTAACATAAAACAACAGACAAGAGACTTTAGGGAACACATGTAGATAGTTGAAGGAGAGAAAAAGAGGTTTGTTTTTTTTCCTTTTCCTTTTTTGGTGATAAAATGGGATGATGGTTTACCACAGAAAGTCTCTCTCTAAGTGTACCAGGTTATCATGGCTCTGTTTATAGTACCCTTGTTTGCAGCAGTTCCTGGCACTTCATGCATTTTTCATAGCTGTTTCATCTTAATATATATGGTATTCCTTGGAGTGACAACAAAAAAAGCACAACCATAAAGGTTTTCAAAAGCAGATTTCCTTACTTACTTGTGAACACAAACGTACAAGCAGTTCTATGCACATTCATTAAAACATGTTAACACCATGTTTCTATGAGCAAAGCCTGTTACTACACACAAGCAAATGCCAGTCCACATGCATAATTTGGTAGCTGGCCTAGAATTACTGGTTTGCATCTAAAAACCTGATATTTTCAGAAGCAAGAATACAAAAAATTGATACAGCAGTGAAGGAGACACCCTGACCCCACAGATAGTTTATTATGAGGCACTCTTAACAAGCAAATCTGAAGATGCATTACTCTGTTTACCTAAATCCTTCCCTTTCAAAGCTTTGTTCCTTCTTTCTGCCAAATCAATAAATGGCCTCTGCCCCACTTAGTGACTCCTCCCATGCACTCACTTTCATGTTCTCCCTCTCAACTTCAGTATAAATTTACCTTTTCCTCCACATATATCTGGTCCCTGACTATATATAATACTTTTCATGTCATCACAGAAGGGCAAAGTTCTTCCTCCCTTTCACAGGCTGCAGCCTTCTCCACCAGAAAAACAGAGTAGCAGCTAGTAAATCTACTGTCAGATACCCTTGATCGAAACCGAATGCCAAAGAGATATGATTTAGTACTTCATAAAAGTTAAGGTGATTCCTTTTTTGCTGCTTAGCTGTGTTTGGTTTAAATGGTAAAGTCAGTTTTAGGTTTTGCCTATATCAAACCAAAGCAACATGTTTACAGAAAACCGTTCTAATCAGCCTACACCAGCATTCAAAGCTCTTCTAAGAGAACAGCTACAAAAGAAAGAAGGGGAAAAAAAATCAATTTGTAGCAGAGCTTTAAGCTTCCCAGTAGAGACAAGGCTAAGGAGTCCCAAGAGCATTGCAGCCATAGCTACAATGGTTTATCTCATTTCAGTACTTCACAAGTGTCCAGATAAACATGCTCCATTTTCAAAAACAGTAACATGCAAGACTCTTAAAGCAAGTAAGTGTTTAAAAATTCTTCAGGTTTTCTCCTTGAAATAGATCCACCTTCAAATTTTGCCTTAAAATGTTCACATATTAAAGAAACTAGAAATGAAAAGGCAAAATTTGCTATTTTGAAATATTATTAAATAATCCTTATAATAAAACATGCAGACAGTAAGTGAAACAGAAGACCCAAGAAACAAGCAACTTTTCTCTGTCTGAACTAAAAAAAAAAAGTAAATGTTGATAAATTAATTTCCAAATTTAAAAAATAATCTGTAAGAATTATAGCTAGTTTCAGGCATATACAGCATTATATTAAATTTAAATTGATGCAGTGATATAATATGAAACACAGAATAAATACGCTTGTGTGAATCTTTTTAGTTGGTGTATGACAGCACCACTTAATTATTTTTACATTTCCTGGAAGAAGAAACTTAAAGACCTAATTGCTGCACTAGTACAATAAGGTCATAACCCAGTGAGACACGAGATGACTAAAATAATGTTCCCAAGGAAAATCAAATTTCCTGAAAAATACAAGTATGTAGTTAATTTATAAAAAGTATCTCATGTGGTCATGACATTGTTTCACTTTTAAAGTTGTTACAAAGCATATGAAAGAGCATATTTCTCTTAAAGCAAAAAAAATAAAATACAATAAGGCAAAACTGAGCAGGCTGAGACCCCAGGCAATTGAACCACCAAACACCATTACTGGCTGACTCGGGCTGGGAAGACTGACTGACTATGACTTTAACAAACCAGAGAGCCACTGACTCATAAAATGAGAATGTATTAGACATTGGCTGACTTCCTAATTCAGAGCTTGCTGCACCCAGCAACCTTGGGTTCCCTGTGAAATACAGCTAAGATGGAAGAATGAGACAGATCATCACTGCCCTAACTGTCAAGCCATGATAATTCAAACAGCTGCCATGCATGAATGTTGACAGAGGAACGGGGAGGGGAGTGGAGGAGCCAGGATCTCTCATCCAATCGAGGATGCGGCAGGGGTCATCATGCCTGTTACACCCAGCACACCCCCAGGATTGTCAGGAGGGCAGCCTCCCTGAGCCATCAGCAGCCCCAAGGACCTCAGGTCTTGGCCTGGATTGCTGGGAGAGGCTCTCTGTGACAGGCAGGAAGCCCTCATCTCTGCTGAGCTGATGGCTGTGCGCATGATCTCCACAAGTGCTTAGACCTGGGCACTAAGACCCTGCACCTGCTGAGGGACCACCACCCTTACTGGTGTCAGCCCCTCAGCCCACAGCCAGCTCACCACATGCAACGCTAGGACCATGTCTCAGGGACTGCACCCAGCCCAGCATGGGAAGCACAAGTTGGTCTGCATCAGGCAGTTGCTCTGCTTTTTAAAGTCAATCCTCCCATAGCAACTCATATGATTTTGATCAAATTTGATCAAATTTGACAAGCCAGTCCTAGACTGTTGTAGCCATTACTTTGTTCTCTACCATTCATCATGCAGACTTCACATACCAAGGGGATGTGAGGAGGAAGGATGGCAGCAGGAATGCAGACCACTGAGCATCCCAGAGAGCTCCATGGACCACGGAGCCCAAAGAAGGACACATGATGGAGAGATGAGCAGGAACAGAGAAGGATACCATATTCAGGAATAACTTTTAGGATAAAACAAAAAATACATTAGAACAATAGTTTTGTTAATTTGTGGGGGTTTAATTTTTTTTTTTTTTAAATGCAAGCCAGAATCAGTTGATTCCCAAAGAAGGGGGTCTGTACCTCAGTCAAGTTGCAACAGGTAAGAATATTTACAACAGATCCTTCCACAATTTCAGTCATCTCTGGGAAAAGCACATTCCTCTGAACCACACTAGAAGCTGATGTAAGTCACAAAACCAGATCACAATCTCCACAGTAACACAATTCACCCCCTGAAATCAAAACCAAGCCCAAAATAACAAATTCAATCTTCAACAATTTCCAGATGCATACACTTCTGCGCTCCCTCCTTTCAGCACCATCTCACATTTGTCACTTTTGATATCTCTTCTTGGGTGCCTGGTCATCCCTCAAATTGAGGCTCTTTGAAACACAGTAAATCTTTGTCTCTCTTTTGGATTTCCATTTCTGTTTTCACTGCCTGTTAGTTTGGATGTGATCTTTGATTCTGTATTTCTGCAACCTTTTGCTACATTCAGTCTTATGGAAGTCCTGTCACTTCCTTCCCTGTCATTTCTAGGATTCATACCTTCTTGCTGGCCATCACTAAAATACTTTCTACTGACAGTGTTACTTGCTCTTCTTATTATCGGTCTCCCAGCTGGCCTAGTTGTCTGTCTTCATCTTCCTAGCCTGCTTCCAAACATCATTCATATATT
Organism: Athene cunicularia; assembly: GCF_003259725.1. Lineage (NCBI taxonomy): Eukaryota > Metazoa > Chordata > Aves > Strigiformes > Strigidae > Athene > Athene cunicularia. The sequence goes on along the minus strand of NW_020799095.1, from coordinate 97,863,267 downwards.
TGAACCTACCTACTCATCTTCTCATTTCTCAAAAAAAACAGCCAGTGATTTGTTCTCTCTTTTCTATAAACACCTCCTATCCCATCTCTCACTCTACTAACTTCTTCCTTATTCTCATTCTCTATAATTACTCTTCGCTTAATAGCCCTTACCTGCCTGCCTTCAAATCCTTCATAAAATGGGCTTAGAATACTCTGAAACACATGATCTCATTACAATCACATTATTACATAATTATCTTCCTTATTAATGATTCTCTCCTGTGACATTCTGCAGGTTAGTAAATTGCACTCCATTTGTATTTCTTCAGATGTAACTCAGTTTGCTTCCAATGAAGGTCACTGTTTTTCTGGAGTCACACCAATACAATCCCTATAACCCCGGGTTTGCTCTTTCAGAAAAATGGCAAGCTTAGAAGCAGACCAGATCCCACATGAGGGCATGTGGTTTCTAAAAGGGAAAGGCAAAACACCAACAAAGTTACAGCTTCAAACGAATATTTATTCTTCCGAAATCTGTCCAAAACAACCATCACCCATCTTGGTACATCTTGGCACTATGATCCATCTCAGTTCTTCACAAAAGCCTCACACAGAAAAAATGTTAGACATACATAAATATGATAACCTCTGTATACATTAATAGCAAGGAAAATCATGCATAATACTTATATAAGTATTGGACACTTTACTGTTCATCAGTACATACGGCAACATCCACCACAGAACATGCAGCACTAGGCACTTGTCCTGCTCAGTTAATCTCGTCAGGCAAAGTTGAGTAATTACGTTTACTCATTGTTGCCAAAATGATTACATAAATTTTGTAACATAATCGGAAGGACCAGCCAGTGCACAGTAACACTAGAAAGATAGAAAATATCTGTATCCCCCTGTATCTGCACAAAATAATCCAGTATTTTACTGTGGACTAAGGAAATCTGTTTAGCTGAAAGAGTTTCATTTCACCCACCAGGTACTTTAAATATACTTTCAAATGCCTCCTGTGTGTGTTCACATACCCTCTGGTTATGTAAAAAAGAAAGCCATTCCCACCACTAGACCTGAATTTTTAATATTCTGCTCTCTCACTCTTGTTTCAGAGACAGGATTTCCACACCCTTTCTCTCTAATGGCTCCTGGGAGGATAACATAGGGTTATCTTCCACCTACCAATTCTACTACTGGAGCAAACATTTATTTATACCTCTACTATGGATGTATAGCATTTACCACAAAAGGAAATAAGATCAATTCATGCAGTAAAACTAGGTACATCTACACTCTCACATTTTTGAAAGCCAATTCACTATGTCAAGGAACTCAATAAGGACATGAAGACAACATAATCAGCAAGATAATCTATTATTACTGCACAAAGGATGTAACTCAACCTCCCTCTGCAAAGTTTTGTTTTTTATAAGAGAAACAGTACAATTGTCATTCCAGCCAATAAACTAGGAAGTTTATCTGGTGAAATTTCCACAAGCACTGTAAGAAGAACAAACTAAAAACCCTTCTGAAATATTTTAACAGACAAAATCATTCATGAGTTGCTAAGAGAGAGATCTTCAGAAAGAAAAAACACTCTCCTCTCCACGTTAATTCTCATATGTTTTTAGCAGATACTAGAAGACCAGACAGATACTATGCCTGCTGACACTGAGCATTCGTGAAAGTTGAAGTAGGCATCTGACAAGAGCATGATTATTTTCTGCATATGCTATGCTGTCTTCAACCCTCAACCCAGCAGATGTTTTCAACAGTACCAGCCATGTTCTGAACCACGCAAACTGCTTTCACACCTTTCCAGAATTACCCACAGCATATTTCTCTCACACACACACATCTCTGTGAACATACTTATTCTCTTTATGATTTTTATTAGCTTGCTTCATCTCATTGTAGCCAGCTAGCTCTTTCACAGGGACTTTGGATTTTCTAAAACACCCATGCAGAGACCCTATGAATGTTAAATCTTTCCATTTCTACTTCCTAGGAAGCCAGCAAAAAATGTGATGCATATCATAGTCAAAACCCCAATTTCAGATTTGTCAGGGTGCACTGAAAGTAACTACTTTCAAGTTACTAGAACTCCATCATATAACTAAGAAACACATTTGGGGCTAAGTCTGACATTTGCCCCTGCCTGTTAAATAATGGCAAAGGATTCTGATTTCTCTTGCAGAAGCATAATTTAAATTATTAGGATATAATTGTTTGATATTACCACTTTCAGTAATTCCGACTCAAATAAACCAGTCCTATTGCATCTTTGCTACGATTATTTTTAAATTATAAGACAGTTCAGCTATCATTACCCATTCTATATTTGACTAACGTTATTTCCAAAAAAAGAAGATAGATGGTTACTGTGGGATGCTGACCACTCAAAACTCATAAGAAATCAATGCAAGATACAAAGATTCAAATACTACAAGGTCAAGGCCATTTGTATCAGAAATAGTGTGGCCAGCAGGACTAGAGAAGTGATTGTCCCCTGTACTCAGCACAGGTGTGTCTGCACCTTGAACATTGAGTTCAGTTTGGTCCCCTCACCATGAGAAAGACACTGAGGTGCTGGAGTGTGTCCAAAGAGGAGCAACAAAGCTGGCGAAGGGCCTAGAGCAAAAGTCCTATAAGGAGTGGCTGAGAGAACTGGGATTGTTTAGCCCAAAGGAAAGGAGGCTGAGGGGAGACCTTATTGCTCTCTACAACCACCTGAAAGGAGGTTGTAGCGAAGTGTGTGTCAGTCTGTTCTCCCAAGTAACAGCGATAGGACAAGAGGAAGCAGCCTCAAGTGGCACCAGGAGATATTTAGATTGGATATTAGGAAAAATATCTTCACTGAAAGGGTTGTCAAGCACTGGAACAAGCTGCCCAGTGAAGTGGTTTAAGTCACTATCCCTGAAGGTATTTAAAAGATATTTAGATGTGGCCCTTAGGGACATGATTTAGTGGTGGACTTGGCAGTGTTGGGTTAACAGTTGAACTTGATGATCTTAAAGGCCTTTTCCAGCCTAAATGATTCACTTTGATTCTAAACACTTTTTATGTTACCTCTACCTTAATAGTAATTTATCTTTTAGAAGTTATCTAAATATATAATGAGCTTAATTATACTATAATACAAAACTAACAGACAGGGAGCTGGGATGAACTGCAATGAAAGAAGCAGTCTTCACACGGTTACCAACAAAAACACATAACGGAAAGTGCAAAGTCAGATATTAAATGATGGAGGCAATTTGCTTGTGTTTTTGTTCAGAACACTCAACATCCCTGAGGGCCCTGAATCTTTTATTCTGAATACAGCCAGACAGGAACAGCTAAAAAAATTAAAAAGAAGTTTAAAAGGCTAGCCACAAAGACTAATCTGCCAGCCTAAGGAATCGTGTTCCCCTGTTCGTGAGGAGAGACAAACATCATTCTACCAGAATTTTAATAAAAAAACAACATGAATCAAACAACTTCACTCTAATGTGCTAACAACTCTGTGAACACTGCTGATAGTATATTCTCCTGTAGTGTTGATTAACCACTTCATGAGAGACATTCTTCTTCTCTTGTGCCCAAGACTGCATTCCTAATTTCTCTTTCTCCTCTGTTTGTGCATACCCATGACATCATTAATTTATTGACATCATTTGTGGTCTTACACTAACCACAGACCGTTACTGCTGACTTTGGGGCTGAATCTCAGATATTTCTTATTTTATGTATAAGGAACAATCTAATTAGATACAAACATGCCTTGGGAATGAAGGGAATGACAAGCTGATGATTAATTATCTCAAATTACATAACACAGCAACAACAGCAGTTTCTTTCTTATTTTACATCTTCCTATGATTTACTCAACTATGTTAAGATGAGATGGCATGTTATACATTATCTGATGCATGGAATGAAGACACTGGCCTTTCTGAGTAACCTTCTAGCACTGGCAACACTTGTTGGACAGCTGCCTAGGAAATCATTACTTTAACAAAAAAAAAAAAAAAAAAAAAAAGGGCGAAATAAAAAAAAAAAATCCATTTGCATCATGCATTAAAGAATCTACTGACCTGAAAAGAGATGTTTTAAAAACAATTAAGTGACCAATGTGCACCAATCCTAGCTACCAACATCAACATGTCAAAGAATAAAACTGTATCAATTAAAGCAAAAACATGTTACTAACAGAATTAATTACCTGGCCACATTTTAAATGTACCACCTCAAGGAAGGAAAAAAAAAAAAAAAGTGTTATATGTAAAAATACCATATATTTACCTTGATTAACATTACTATCTTTAGTAGGCAAGCATGATTCAGTAAATTACATGGAGTCTGGCAATTCTGAAAGTCAGGCACATCTTTAGCTCTTTTTCTACTCCCACATGCTAGGAGAGGTACACACACTACTTGCTACAACATAAAAAATATTTGAACATTTTGATTATACAATCTTTATGAAACTCTAAAGCTAAAACTACCAATATGTATAGACTACTTTTTAAAACACACACTATCATGATATTTCCCTGTACATATAAATATACCTTTTAAATGTTTTAAATTTAGAAAAGAAGGTGGTCTCACAATAAAACACCACTTTGAGCAACATATGATATAGGCTGCCAAATTAGACAACCAAAATAAAAGTGTGATGCTTCTGCAATTATATGTTCAGATGACATAGTACACATTTTATCTGTAATGTTGCATGAGGGGTGGTGTTAATCTTTCAAAGAAGGGAAGGAGCAACAGTTATAGATGGTGAAAAATCCAAATGCTAAGCTACAGGAAGACATGAGGACATTTCCCACAATCAGGGCAGTTAACAGCATAACTAGCCCTCAGAAGAGTCTTCTGGGCAGCTACAAGTATACTACATAAGATATTGTTTTCCATGTTGAAATCATCTGCTACCTAAGGGCAGACGTGTACAGAACAGGAAGAAAAACAGTAGTGACATGTAACTTCTGATTTCAATAACCTGCCTTTTATCAAATGAAGGCTAGCTACGCTACACGCAATGAACAGTTCAACTTTTCATACGGTTAACCTGCAACTTCCCCCATGCTTCTTATAGAATGAAAGAGGTAAGGGAAGAGAATTTCCGATATACAGTAGGTTGACCCTCTAAAGGCAGCACAGTTAACTAAACACAGTCAAAGAAATACATAAATCTTGCAGTTTTCAGGCAAAAATTTGGAAACCATTCTGCTAGATCTATAAAATTCAGTACAACAGTTTCTGTGAATGGCTAGAACCAAGTGTTTCATACATCCAGAACACAAGCCAGCTTTTCAAATACTTGTGTCAAAATTGCAGCCCAACAGTAAAATAACTACTGCTAAAAGTGATCTGTCAATACTGCATGAGATGAAGATCATCTGGGAGACAAGAATGCAGTACAGAAACATGCAGAACTGATTTTTTTCCGGTGGTTTTAAAACAAATTAGCTGTCAGTGATTTGCAGAAGAACAAGAAATACTGACTAATTAAAAATATTAAAGTATGTGAGCATGATTGCTGGGAAAATAATGCCAATAATTTACTGGCTAGTTAGCCCCTTAGACAATGCCAGCATTGGATAGTTCTTGAAATTGAGAAGAAATTGTGTTGGTCTTGTATTAATCCATTGCTTTTTCATTGCAAGTCAGCGACAGATACCTGTGCCAATGTTACAGAATAATATTCATTAATAATCAGCATTTCCAGCTGAGAAACACAAGTTCAATCTTTTTGAGCCTTTGGATGCACATTGTATGTGTTAAGACACAGCAAATCAGAACATACCCTACAGACACTGGCTGTGGTTAATTTATTTATTTTTAAAACCAAGAGTTGAGAACTGTACTCTCTGAAATCTGAGGTACCAGTAAGTTTAGAGAAAGACTGAAGAAACAGTTTCTCACAGCAGGATTTCCAAGACCCACTGCTATACAGTTTAGAACCAAAACCCAAAAACCATAACCGGAACATCTTGAAGAACACACATACGCATCTACTTTTATGTGAAGAAACTGGAGGATTTATTGTAAAAAAAAAAAAAAAAAAAAAAAAAAAAAAAACACTAAACACAAAACCCAAACGAACAGCCAATCACTGTGAGGATAAGTACCAGAGAGGTTGTAGAATTCCATTCTCAGGTCCTTTCAAAACCCAACAGGAAAAAGCCCTGAGCAATCACATTTAAATTCACTGTTGCTTCGAGCAGGAGATTGGAGAAAAGACCTCCTCAGGTGCCTTCCAGCCTGGCATGCTGTGAAGTGGGAAACACAGAGACAGACCAGATCCCATCCTGTAATCACCCCAGAAACCTTGCAGGGGAGCAGCCAACCTCAACTGCTTCAAAAGAATGTATGAGGAATCCAAACTGAATAACTATGGAATTACTTGCCCCACAGGAGAACTTCAGTGACTTAGCTATCTCATCTTTTCAGGTTTTTTTAAACTGCTGCATTCTTATTTCAGTGTATTTCAACAACAACTAACATGCATTAATTATGCAGGCAGGATACTCTGGTAATGAGACTTTCTTGTTCCTTCCAGTTTGCAGTATTGTGTAGCACTGGAAAAACAGCACTACTTTTCCATTTCAAGGGCAACAGGAAAACAGTTTTCTCCACAGGGGGAAGAAACAAACGGAATTCCCCCAAACACAGTAACAGTAAATACAGGCAGGAAATAACCTGATATCCTTCTGCAATTCTAGCAACTCCAACTGCTTCATCCTCCAGGACACACTAATGACCATTTGGGACCATCTGCCATTTCCTTACTATTGCAAATATAGCTCATCACTGAGCAGCCAAGTGGTAGGAAACAAGATTTGTGTATTACTTCTGGTTTGCATTTTAATATAGACTTCTCCACAGGAAGGGATCAACTTAAGTGATTAGGCCAACCCTCAATTCTAGACTTTCAAAATGGCACAGCAGGGTTGTCTTACAGCCCTCGGTATGTCTGCATGCTATGATAAAAATGTACATATCAGGAGTGGCTTACTTGAGCCTGCCAAAAGTTGACAGTGTCTTATTTCACATAAGGTTATTGTATCTTAAGGCAATTTTTGCTTAAAATCTCAGTGGTACGATAAAAATGCAAGGATCTTTTTAAACATGCATAAAAAGAGTATGCTACTTCTTTATTTTCCAACAAATTAACAAGAAATATATTTGTAGAGGTCTTCAAGCAACTGTGATGCTATACTTGCAAATGACAATGAAAAGCTGTGAGAAACAGGGTTTGGTGTTTATGTACACTAATGGGCATGATGATTGAGTTTGTTGACTCAGTTCAATAAGAACAAATGGATGACAGGTTAAACACCAAAAAAGGCTGTTTTAAGATATATCAATAAAATTGTATCTATACACACTATTTCTTGTATTTTGCCTCAGAGTATAACATAGACATTGTGTTTCAAGGTCAAACAAATCAAAAGATAAGAACTTGGGGAGGAAAGTTGTATGGGGTGGAGGAAGTATAAAATAGGGTCAACTTTCTCAGACCTGGGACTTCTCTCATGACAGAGGCATCACTTGCAGAAGAATGATGGAAAATAAATGTCATTGAATGCTAATCCTTCCAAACATTACAGGGCCCACTGTTAAGAGCAACCAGCCGTTAAACAAGGGGATGAAGTCAATTATTGGATTTATTTTGAAAGGAAGTGGGAGTACACTTAAGGCTTGTGTGGTACAGAGTAAATATGACTTGTGTGGCTGACTAGGTTTTTCTCCCCCAACCATTAGTGTCTCCCGTGCTGTATCTTAGGAAATATGAAGGTCGTTTCATCTGAGAGTTAGGAAACAGTGAAGCTCTGAGCTAAGCTGTACGATTTGCCATGATAACAAGTACGTCAGTACAAGTACTCGCATAAGGAAGATTTACAAACACAGTTACACCCCATGGAAATTACAGGCCCCTCACAAGAAGCAAGAAGGGAAATGCCTTTTTATAGTAATATGGACATATACCATATTACCCAAGAAAAACCAAAGGTCCTGACCAATATACCACACAGTAAGAAGAGCATGAACGCTTAGGAAAAGAAAGATGTGTCACATTAGGCAGGAAACTCATTTGTCATAGAAGTAAATCACAGAGTTTCCCTAATAAGCAAATGTATGAAAATATTTAATAAAACATCTTTAAAACCACAGAAGAGGCCTTTGTTCTGTTCTGACAGAAGAGACCTGATCAGACTTCAGAAGAAAACAACCAACAACATCAGAGAAAATGTGACATCCAAGTCTATATACAGGTTTATAAGAAGAAACGTAGTGAAAAGCATGAACTATGGAGATTATCATCTTTCCAGCTGAAACATATTTTCACAAAGAGACAGACACAGTACCACACTGGGGTTTTTTTTTTTTGCTCAATCATACACTGAAATGATGGAAGAAAGTGCTAAACTTTACCAGAAGCCTTGTTTTTAAGAACAGAGCAACAGCGTTTTATCCAAAGTGTTTTTTTAAAGAGGCTGGTTATTGATTTTCTTTCAATTTGGAGAAAATAAGCTATGGAAGTGGTATTTATTATTTACATAGCACTATACTGCAAATACATATGCCTAGCTTACAAATAAGAGAGATGGGTCATACTTCACAGAAATTTGTTCTCTAAATTAAACAGTAATCTGACATGTGGTAAATGACTAAAGAAGAAAGAAGGAACGGGAAGAATCAAAAAGATCATGCAGCTTCTCAAGTATCACAACAGAATTTCTTTGACCGACAGCAGTATAACCTGAAGAAAACAATTTTATAATCTATCACTTAGAAAAGGTGTAAATATTTCTCTATGATTTTCTATAAAGAAATATACAGTTACTGCCATCAAAGAAAATTATGTTATCAATGACTCATGCAAAAATATAAAAAGTAATTTTAATTCCATGCTTGCAACTGAAAGTGCAATCCTTCTAAAAGACATCCTGCAATACAGTCTGGTCCCTAAAGTTTCAAAAGGTTAAAACATGTAGTTTCCTTTAGGTTGCTGTCTGGTAGAAGTGGATGTAAGCATGTATGAAAAAATGCAGCGTTATTAAGAAATGTAATAGAACAGGTCTTTAAAATTCTAAGCAGTGAGTGACGGACTAATGAATTGAAATACATATTAGCAATCACATTACAGCTATGAATACTGTTTAACAATACTCTCATAGAAGTAGGCCAACAAAATGAAAACATGAGCTCATATTTATTTATGGCAGTAAAAGTTTTCTACATAAATTGGGATTTGTGGAGACAAATTTCCCTCACTTGCCGTTGGCTTATGAATTAATCTATTCTCAGTGACCAGGAAACTGCTATTCTGAAAGATGTCATAAAAAGCCACAAGGGAAGTAAAACACAACACAAACAGGTGCAGCCACTATGCAAACATTTTGCACGTTCCAGACATTTTCCGATTTATGAGCACGTGTTAAATGAAATTCAGAGTAAATGTCACTGTACTTGCTTGCTAGAGGTTAGCAGGTGATCTCCTAGGCAAGCAAATCAACAATATCAGTGACACATAATGCTGTAACCAGCATCACATTTTACAGTCGGAGATTTATCAATTTGGGGAAAAACCTTACTTTCAGATTACAAGGTCGAGGGTACACTGGCTATCCAATATGTTTCACTGACGGTTCCCTTCTGAGCCTTTGCAACCTCAATCTGCATTTCACAAAAGCTAAACTAAAGTAAAAGGCCAAACATATACCTGCATCTTGGAATACACCACTGCTAGCAAAAGGAGTTCAATGTTCCTCAAATTAGCCAGGAGCTAATTTCTCTAATAGCATGTCTTTTACCAAAAAAACCCACGAGCATACAGTTTATTGAGTGGTATTAGCATGACTAGGGAAAAGACAGCACTTGTTCAGCATCTCTTTACCCACATAGGATTTGCGTATCTCTCAGAACAGTGAGAGTTCAGAACACACCCCTTTATCTGTTAAGGAAATAAGTTTCAGTCTCCCGTGCAACTTCTGAACAAGGGGCAGAACTGACCCTCACTCTCATACCGCTTAAATACTTCAGGTTTAAGTTATGGTTCTGTCAAGCTGCATTAACATGGCTTGGAAACAGTAGACAGAGTATGTAATGTCTGCAATTCCACGCTTTATAATATTTTGCCAAAAAGGGAGTGATTAGTGTATCACTCACAAACACACAGACTCACTTCTTGAAGTTTTACTTCATTTCCAAAAGAGCCTCCAAACTGAAGACTACAAGAATGAGCTCAGACAAGTGCTACGCTGCACTCTCTAATGATTCATATTGTAAAAATATAGTGTCCTAAAACTCTTTATTTATGGGAAAGGCAGATTTACATAATCCTCATCCCTTTCTCTTCAGAACTGGACAATTGATAGGAAACTCAGAGCTGTTAATTTCTACAGTTAATCTTAACGGTTGATTTTATGTCTTGCAAATGTTATTCTAAAGTGTTAGAGTAAATAGAACACTAGACTGTTGTTGATTTAAGTGATTATACATACTTTTTCCCATCCAAAGGATTATTTACTAAGGCAACAAACTGAAAACGAATTAAAGAGTACTCCTTTTTATTCAGGGTGGATTTCACCCATGGAATTCATTGCTACAGGATATTATCAAAGCTAACCCTGCAGCTTGGAATTAAAGATATAAAAGAAATTAAGATACAGAATAGCAACCTTAATGTGACATTCAGGTTTTACAACTGCCTACTCGAGACAGGAAATGGACAGGTAGACTCTCAGGAGAAGTGCATTAATTCAACCACATCCTGAACGTAATGCATCAAAGGATACATTTCCAACAAGCGCACCAAAATAAAGGTATTATATAATTCAACTCATGGACTTTATTTTTTACAATGTTCAAAATCTTAAGCTGATTCATCTGACAAAATAAACCCCAGTATGCCAGTTTCTCTCAGTACAAGGATCAGACAACTCTGTCACTAATGTTCCTGACAGCAACACCTGCACTTTTTCTGAAAATTTATGTGCATGGTGCCAGCCTCTGACCTGCCTAGCTTCAGAGATCTGTCAAGATGACAGCATGAAGACCTGTGATCACCACAAAAGCAATGTTACAGAAAACTTTTACCCTGGAAAACAAACCTGAATTGATATAGTTACAAATATTGATCAATCTGCTGCAGCACAAAAAACCTCACAATACAGCCTTTTACTGGCTTAGCAAGTCATACTTACAGTATCTTTAGACATGCCTAAAGATATTACAAAAGCTTGTGCAGTCTACTTGACTACATGTACTCTTTCACTAATTAGCACTTGCTAACATCATTCTTCATGATAGAAAGCAAACAGCCTATTTCTTAGAGTGCTGCAGTCCAACAGGAGAAAGTAGTCACTGATGTTCTTCAAGTGAAACATTATCCTTAAAATAAGATGCTTCAACTTCACAAGGGCTATCATTTCAATGTGAAAAGAGATGTAAAGAAGAAAACCTGGAGTGCAAACATCCAGCAGCTTTACATGCATGTGAGAAGGATTTTACTGGTATGAAGGAGCACATCATTTGAAGTCCCTTTCAGACACGATCCATTTAATGATATTCCTTTCCAAGAGTCCTTTTAGCAGTGCCAGCCATTCTGAAGTTGGTCTTCTTTTGCCAGCATTTGCAATTCCACTACTCCAACTGACATGGTGGTAGAGCTGCCGCTCAGAATTATTTTAGAGCAGTAGTGGTGAAGACAGTTGCACTCTGTCCCCAGAGCCTGCTGTCTAACAATTTTTGTTCCCCACATTTTTGGACTTTGAGCAAACTACCTGAAATGAAAGACCGCAGTGGCTACACATGTACAGGTGCAATAACAGTACCCTTCTCTTCCACAACCTCCCTCAGAAACATCCTCAGAAAAAAATAGTTATCTGTTCCAAAAGCACATATAGTTGTGCATTTCATACTATGATTTGACTGCTCTGATTAAAAAAAAATAGAACATGGCTCAGTGTTGCACCGGCAGTTTAAAAGACAGAGAAGGAATTTCATGCATGACACGATTTACAACTGATACCCATGAGCTCCAGCACTACAAATAAAGGATTCAAACGCTTTCCAGTTCCTACAGTCACCAGGCAAGGTGTTCACTTTCTCCAAGTAACTCTCTCCAATCTGCTGCCTCCCACTGATTTCTGTTCCCAAGTTCAATACTGCGTGTGTAACAAGCTAGCTACCAGGCAAGGCCTAAGCCTTGCAAATTTACAGGTTCAGCTTTTATCTCATCTTAACCATTAAGAGGATAAATAACTAGAGGTAGTAAGAACTTAAGGCGTGATATTTTATTCCCATCTTTTGTGGGATGCATTAAATAGAGTTTCCCAGCCTGCATGCTAGGGGGAACCAGAGGCAGTCAACCCGAGATGGCTGTTACAGAAGCAAGACAGCATCGTGCTTCCAGGCGAGTGCTGCCTCCCCTCTCTCCCCAAAACACTTCTCTCTGGATCTTAATTGACCTAAGATGGAAGCCACAGAGACTGAAATGACATGTGCGTTTTATGCACAAGAAATTCTAACCCTGTGCCTACAAGCCTGGAAAACGTTGCTCCTGCAATGTTGTATGTATTTCTTCCTCCTGACACCTTTCACCTGCTCACACTGAATAAGGCAAAACTTCCTTTCATAAAAGAAGACAGATACATTTCTAAAACATTTGAAAAGGAGAAGGAAACCCAACGCCCATCTTAGGATCTCTTGTGCAAACTGACATCCAAGTTAATTTTTTTTTTTTTTTTCAGCATGCTACCCATTAAGGGGTTCCTAGACTTTTTGTTGCTGTGACTAACATTTTTATGAGTGTTCTGGGACAACAACAGAGTTTTAAAATGTAACAGGAAGTCTCTGTGAACCTCTCATCCTGTTCCCTATCATTCTTCTCAGTACATAATAAATATTCCCCAATGCCACCATAATGAAAAAAACAAAACAAAACAAAACCCCACATAACAGTTTGATTTTTTTTGCCTTCTTTTCAGTAACCAGCCAATTTTAGAGCATAACAAGAAGTGCTCTTGCCACCTATACAAAGTTTATTTCAACTTTTAAAATATGTCAGTGTTTTAGATATGTATGTAGACACACATATCCACACATATATACTGTCACACACAATGTCAGTAAGCAAATTACTCTCTAGTCTGAAAAGTCCTGCATCACAACTTGCTTTGTCATCACCTTGACATCACCTGTACAGACTGACCCATAAAATTCAGTCACATGAAAACTGCAATACAATGTCATATTGTACTATCATTTTGAAACAATCACCTCCAGTGAAATTAACAACAAGCACCCAAAAAATAACATTCCAAGCATGGCATCATTCACTGCCTCCACAGAGTTGCCTTAAAATTACAAAGCTGACCAACTCATTCTGTCTATAGAAAATATGAATACCAATAATTCAAAGCATCAAAACACATAGCGAGGTACTAGATTCTGAAGTACTCTTAAAACACATACTTTTAACAGCATTTTAGTACCCCTTAACATAGTAATTAAGATATTTCCCTCCAAAGTTTTCACCAATACTTGTTACTTTGGGAAGAAAAGTCAAAGAGCACCCAAGCATGCTGGAATCTACTTTTGCCTTCCAAGGCAGAACAAGGACCTCAGTCCCACTGAGGCACTTCCAACAATTGAATGTACGTGGTTTTGAAAATACTGTGTATGTTTTAAAAAAAATATTCTCTGTAACACATCACTTATATCCTGAAGAGATGACCATTCTGGTTCATTCAATATCATTCTGATTAATCACAGTCACTGAAAGGAGAAGAAAAAGAAATTCCCGCTATATACCAGTTAAAAGATTCGGCTTGAAGAAACAAGTGAAAACTTCAAACTAGTATTTGAACTCTGTTGCCTACAAAAACTTCAGTATTTTCTTTTTACCTGAAATCTTTTACCAAACACCGATACCTGTGCTCACCGCCTCAAAAAAGCCCCAACTTCTTAGAAACGCCTACAATTCTTACTTCATCTCGGTCAAAATTCAAGAGTTCAGAAAGCAAGTGTAACTTCTCAGAAGGGCTTGGGCCAGGCAGCTACCTCACCAAAGCCAAACCCGATTTGCCAGTAACATGCAATCCAGCCAGCAGCATCACTCAAAAGCCAGAGAAAGCTGTTCTCTCTAAGCATTTCTTTCCCAGCATTTGAAAATAACAATATTTTGCTTAAAAGAAAACTAATGAATTGTGTGTGAAGTAAAACAATTGGAAGCATAATAATTAAAAATTGTTACCAAGTGATGTAAACCACAGCTTTGTGGTTCAAGTTTATAAACCAAAGAAAGCAATTAGCAAAAGATTGTTCTGATGCCTTACTTCAGAGAGACAAATCACATTTTGCATTTTCATGTTCATATGAGTAACAAAAAAAAGACAGGTTCATTGCAAGGCTCAAGCTTTAAAAAACAAAACACAAAAAGCCCACTTCCCACCACCAGTGCCAAAAGCTACCTCTCCTCCATTTTCTTATTTGTTTTTTCAGCATTGTACCACTATGATACAGGAAAATATAACATTGCAGTAATCTCACCAAAAAAACCCAACAACAGATCCAACTCTCTCTGTCTTATTATGGAACACAGTACTTTATTTGCAGGGAAGTTTCACATTACTGCGAGTTATCACTTAAGCTCTAGGTTCACATCAGACTGAACACAAGATTTTTATCATGAAAATAACACAATGGTGGATCAACACAAATCATAAACCTACAATCAGCGCTTGTTTCTTCAAAGTCTTTCATTTTGTACACGTTAAGTTTTCTGTCTTTAGCAGACACTTAAGACATGTAATTCCTGAGCATTAAATGGATACATCTAGGCTTACCTGCACAAGATTACACTCCTCAGTGTGACAGACCTGATCCTAAAATATTCTTATAAGGAATTGTGTTTTCTCAGTTACATGGTACTAATCAGTGCTTGGAAAGTATTTCATACCAGCAAGTTATCTTTGCATTAGTATATAGTTTTACTTACTTTTAAAAGAAAGTATTTAAAGTATTAAGGATTTAAAGCATTAACCATTTTTAAAGTATTTAAAGAATCACCTTTTAGCTTAGCAGATGTGTTAGCAGATGTGTTATTTTTAATGAGTTTGCCACAGCTGCCTTTGCCTCACACACCTCGTCAGGGCTCTCCAACCTTGTTATATTCTACTCTTAGAAACAAAAAGGCGAGTTATACCACAAGAAACTAAGTAATCTAGCATTTTAAAAGCACACACGCACAGATTCTGAACCAAAAGAACAACTCTGTATTTCCACCCTTTTAGCACTGCCAGACACATTTACTGCCCAGACAGGGGTAGGAGACACAAGGCATCACTCTGCGCAGTGAGTCCTCATGGCAGCTTTTCAGCTGCGGATGTAACTTCACCGTAAGTCATACAAAAAACCATCACTGTGATATATGAGCTCTAAAAAGCCTTTTTCCAGAAGCCCATGAAACACTTCCTTGATGCTTTGGAAAGGAGGAGAGCATTGGCTCAGGGATAACTCAGGTGCAGACGCAAGAAAAGTGGAGAAGTGAAGCAGGCTGAACTAGGTTTCACCTTAGTGAGGACTCTGCTAACAGCTTGTAAAAGGGAAAAGAATAACACCTACAGACACAGTAAGGTAAGAGAAAAGCTGTTTTGTCAGCTGTTTGCTGATTCCTCTCCCAAATCCAACTGAACAAGATCACTAGGTCCAAAACCAAGAGCTTCGCAGTGGGATTTCTTTTTCATCCTCAAGATGGGAAGTCCCTCCTTCAAGTTTTATATTTCTATTAATCTTCAGATGAGTAAGATTTACGACCATAAGCAATTCATGACAACATCAGTTCTCATCTGTGGAAATATTACTGCAGTGCGAAAGTACCTCTGCATTACTAAGTATCAGGAATCAGGACACCAAAACAATTTTATCTGAACTTGTTTTGATACAGAAATTGTTTGTCAAGAACCAGACTGAGCATCTGACAGAACAATACCTCTACTATTTTAATACCACGGCTAGATATTATGTTACTAGAGTAATATAATTCCACCTGAACACAATTTATTTTCTAGAATCTTTCCTTCTCCCCATATGACTTTCCAGCAAATTGATCCTCACCCATAATCCAACTATCTTTCACAAGTTTCAAGAAAATATGGATGGGGCCCAACAGGTTTCAAGCAGGGTGTGCCCTGTGCCCAACCCTGGCATTGCAAGACCTCTCTGGTACCTGCACCCCTCGGCCTCAAGAGCAACCCACCACCTGCCCCATCCACCAGCACCCAGGTCCTCCACACCCAGCACACCCACACACTGGCCACCAAGGCACCCACACCCAGTCACACAGGGACGGCATCAAAGCAGGCAGGGGCCCCTCACCTGCTGCCGTGGGCCTGGGGAACCGTGGGTCCCCAGCCCCAGCAGTGCCCACCGAGAGCAGAGCTAGCTGGGCACCTGCAGGGAAGCCACGGGCTTTGCAAAGGGCAGAGAGCGGGTGCAGGTGCTGGCAGCAGTCTGGAAAGCTGCGTCCATCTCGCCCTTCGTAGAAGGTTGCTAACAGGACCCACCACACCACCCCAAGCAAAACCATGGGGGAAAAATGGAATTTTTCACTCCCAGCCTGTGAAAGCAAGAGGGGCTGCACACAGCGAGGCACCAGGGAGCGACCCGGGTCCTGCATGCCCCTGGCGGAGCTGAGGATGGGGGTCCGCGTCCTTCCTGGAGGAGAAGTCAGAGGCAGCGGAGGGCACCTAGGGCGAGAGCGCGGGGCAGCCCCCGGGCAGGCTGGAGGGAAGATGCTGAAATCGAGCGGCCTTGGCCGAGCCACCACGGGGCTTGTCAAGGGCAAAGGCGGCGTGTTTCAGAGGGGGGCGGGGGGGGGACGCTGGGCAGCCCTGTCCTGGGAGGCCGGCGAGGCCGCACGGATTGCTGCAGCCCCGCGGATGGGTCTCCCACAGCCCCCGCGTTGCGCGCAGAGCT